>NW_028252514.1:0-105528 GCF_964263255.1 Lissotriton vulgaris
TCAGGAGCATCACTCTCTATGAGTATTTACACCAGTAATCATTTAAATAGTACTTTTTAAAATTGACTTTCTTTTGCAGTGCTGCTAATCTCAGGGTAAGTGTAGTGTGTCAGAACGCATTATATCACAAACATATCACACAATAATTCACAGAAGTATGTAAATCGATGAACAAGGAGTGTTTCATATGAAAAGTAGGTTTTATAGGGTTTATAAGGCTCATAAGGTATTGGAGTCACATATCATCCATACTGGTAGCGTGATTTCCTAAGAGTGCTTGGTCAGAGGAAACACATACTCCGGGTATACCACGTAATGCAGTAGCTGGGGTTGTCTATACTAAAAAGACGTTATGAATATGCAAAAGATCCCAGCAATTTAGCAACCCTAAAATAAGAAAAGATTGGAAAAACTATACAGTTCTAAACCTATGCATTGCAGTGTGCATGCAGCTCCAGGATGCCTGTTCATACCTCAATCCGCTATATTACTTTAGAAATTCAAGTAATAAAAGAGGTGTGTTCAGCAGCCAGTGAATTAATCCTCAGCTAATTCATAACGAGTCAAAATTGCGAATAGACAGTTCTCAACACGCTCTACACCATGAATTAAAGATTGAAGGACAGGATAATGCAGATGCTACAGGACTTTGGGTAGAAGAATTTGAATATCTACAGACATTTAAGGAAAATCTAGTTACCAGGTCTGAGATAACCAAAAAGGAGTACTAACAGTAACGGAGGTCAGCTCTCTCCGGATCTTGGAAGGACTTTGGGATATTATCAGAAGTGGATGAAAGGCATGAACATTATAATGGTTTCACTTGTGGAGAACAGCGTCTGTGGCTGCAGCTAACGGATCCAATCTCCAACTACAAACGTGTGGTAGTTGATTGTTTAATCAGGAGGCAAATCGATCTTTTGTGAAAGGACCTCAAATTTCCTGAATGAGAAGGAAAACCGGAAGGCGCAGTTTCCAATCGCTGTAATCCTTGAGGTGACGAGAATAATTGAATCCGCTAATGAGTTCATCTGCCACCGAAGTGATTGATATAATGAACAGCTATCAGTTTGTTCATTCTGAGGAGAGTGGAGCTGTGAATTCGATCTATTGCAAGCATTTGGATCACAAATGAACCTGCAAACAGCTCTAAATAATTTGTGTATTGTAGACTCCTTATGAGACTATGCACTGCCAGTTGAGAATTAGCTGAATCTTGCTCCACATCCTGACAAACTTGTGTTTAATTCTAAGTGATCAGGACAGATTTAAAATGTGGTGTTTTCTATCATGCTTGTAGGCAGTCTAACCACCAACTTCCCTCTTACTTTGTTTCCTGATCGAGAAGAATTAAGTCTGAATAACCTAAGTGAGAGAATTTTAATCTTTGCAGAGTTCTGTAATGGAGCAGGCCTGGGAAGACAGCTTGAATTGAGGAAGTTAGAAAACTCACAATACAAGTCAAATGTCTGAGAGTATTATGATTGACAAATAGTAGATGAGAACATTCTTTTCTGATGGTGATTAGCCTGAAATGTGGTCATTGTAGAGTGTAGGATTCCGAGTTCACCCAAACCCAGGAATTCTATTGATTGATGACATAATCCTAACCTTCCAGGAAAGAAATTGTGAATTCCAGTTGATTCAATCGGGTAATCCTGGTTTGTGAAAAAAGAAGACTATCGTCCAAGTAAATAAGAAGACGAATTCCGGAAAGCACAGATTTCAAGAATTTGGTGAAACCCCATGGTGCAGAGAATCACCCGAAAGGTAGAGCCGTGAAGTGGTAAGGAAAACCCCACCTTTGGAATTGAAGAAACTTGGTACGGAAAGATAAGCATCTTTTAGGTCCAGCTGAGCCATCCCTTCAGATTCTTAGAGACAATCTCTAAGGTGGAGTTGGGTTACTATTTTGAAGTGTCTGTAGTCGGCAAAATGGTTGAACTGAGAGGGATTTATAACTGGTCTTAATTTTTTTTTCTTTTTTTTTCTTTACAAGAAAAAGATTGCTTAAGACTCCTGAAAAATCTAAAATTGTTTCCTGAATTGCACCTTTTTGGGGAAGAGTCACTATTTCTTGAGAAATAACATTAGAATCCATGTGGAGAAAAAGTGCATTTTGTGAGGGAACTGGGTTTTGATTAAACTGTATTTGATAGCAAATTACAGTCTGTAGAACCCACTGATCTATTGTTAACGGACACCAGTAGTGAAGGATTTGTGAAATTCTCCCTGCCAAGAGTAGTGGAGTTAGTTTTATACTTACCAATACCAGAGTTGGATATGGCTTGACCACTGTGATGGTATCCATCATCTCTTCTTCCCTGGCTGTAGATTTTTGGTCTTTCATATGGGGAATTTGATGTCCTCTGTCCTGGGACCTGGAATGAAATTGTCCCTCACCTCCAAAGCAGGCCCCTTTTTGCCAGTTCATGTAAAATTACACTGGCCAAAATCTATCTTCAGCTAATGTTGTGCCTTGTCTATTGAAGTTAATGGTGTAACATACTTGGACATTTCCTTGATAAAGTTATCTCTGAACAATTGACCCTTGGCAGCTGGACAGTCTTCCAAAGTTGCCAGTTCCGAAAGTTTCAGTTCAAGTTTAGGAAGTAAGTCCTAGCATCGCTCTGTGGAATTTGCAGTGTTGGTATTGACAAGTAAACATGTAGCTCTTAATAGCCAATTGGAGAGTTCGGAGGGGTCCTTCTTTTGCTCTTTCAGCAAGCTCAACATTTTTTGTTATTGTTATTGGGCCCACAAGTATTATAGCGCGGGGATGCCTCCGGGTCACCAGGCGCTCTATAAATCGCTAAAATAAATAAATAAAATAAAACATTGCATCCAGACGCTTATCTTGACAGGCTGACCATGCCCTGCCAATATTTTGGGGGGTCTTTTCCCTATTTAGTATAAATGTTAAATGTTTTTGGTCAATTACAGGTGTGGAGAGAATGGTGGGCCGGATGTAAGGCCATTGAATTTTGAGATTCACAAATTGCGACCAATTGCGAGTCGCAAAATCCAATGTACAGCAGTGTCTCTGACACTGTTTGCAATTCCCAAAGGGGTCGCTAATTATATGCTTCATGAATATTAATGAGGCTTTCCCACTTTGCTACCCCATTGGGAATGGCTAGCACCCCCAGGGATGGTGGCCTGCTGGGGTCAGCAGACCACTATGCCTGGGACATCTTTGTCAATAAAGCACTGCCAGCTCTTAAAAAATATTTGCGCCCCTATTCACATAGGGGAAGGTGTCCCTTGGAGACCCCTTCCTGTTTGCGAGTGGTTTACCTCCCTTCTGAGAAGGGTGGTAAACTGCAAGTGTTTTGCGACCACAATTGCGGTTGCAAAACTATTATACATAGGTGTTGGACTCGCTTTTAGGAAGGGACACCCTTAGCATGCCCCTTCCTAATAGCGAGTCGCTAACCCTATTTTGCTAATCGCAAACAGATTAGCGACTCGCGAAATAGGGTTACTACATTGGGCAGACGTTTTTTGCGGTCGTCATGGGGCCAAAGTCCCCTTTCGACTGGTCGTATATCTGGCCCTTGGTCTGCTATCAAAGGTGTGGTGCACTTATATTTCAGTTTGTTTCTTGCCTTGCCTAGTGGAGAACACATTATTTAATGATTATATTCTTCAATGTGTTGAATAGTGGACCAATTTGATGGTAAAGGATGAGATGTAAGAGATGGATAAAATAAGGTTCTCCAAATGCATCCAGAATTTCTCTAGCAAAAAAATATATTTTTCCTTGAAAAATTTAGTTAACAGTTTTTCATTTTTTTTGTTTGTTCCAAACCAATGTATATCCAAATCCGTTTGATGAGCAGAAGTCTGAATCAGAGGAATAAGAAGCTATGTCACTATTAACATCAGATTGATCAACGTCAAGGAAATGACGTTTCCTAGACTTAAAAGCTATCTCACGTCTGGAGGGTTGTTTGGATTGCAGATCACCATTGTCAATGGGGGAATCAACATCAATAACTGACTACATCAGCGTTCATATAGGCAGGGCCTACCAAGTCAGTGGGCCCAGAAACCTCATACATATGTTTTGTTTTTGACTTACGTTTGAGGTGCTTAAAAGGAAACACAATTTTTGCTGGACCCTTAGACTTAGAAATAGCTTTTGTCCAACTGCTAGCAGAAGGAAGAGTCTGGGATGAGGAAATAATTGATTTATATCAAAGTAGCACACGCACGTGAAAATGTTAAAATAATTTAAATTGGACAGTTACAAGAGAGACCCATTCTCCTAACAAAAAGGAGCCTTCTTGATTGTGGGGATTCCGTTTTTCATAAATAAGTGCCACCTGGTGGAATTATGTGTTCAAATGCAGTGGGTTCTGGGATTGTAGGAATGAGGCTGATGGAGGTGCATATAATTGGTTATTCAATAGGGAAGGGGTTACATCCGGCAATTTGAAAAAGGAAGTTAGACGCTAGCAAGTGTGAGAAAGTACTCATGAGTGGTTGGAACAGGCAAGAAATAACGTGGATATGTATTACAGGTATGGGAGAATTTCAGTCAAGTTCTCTTCCTACGGGGATGGTTCCATTCGAGTACATGGAGGGTGGAGAATGGTTCCTTTTGCGCTAGAAAGAGAAGTGTATGATTAAGAGAGGGGAGAATTTTTGGAAGAAGCCCCACAGGTAGGATTATATAATTAGAGAGAGAACGTTGGTCATGGTAACAATATAATATGTGCTCCGTTTCCGTGTCACGAAGGGGGTGAACTTACCGGGTCAGCTTGCTGTTGCTGGTCGCCCGATGGCATTTCTTTGTTCCAGTGCTGAGGTGTGGGTGGACTGGACTCTCAGTTGGTCTTCCCCGCTGCCGCTGCCTGTTTCCACCTGAGTGCGCGGCCGCCGAGGGGGGAGACTACAACCCCCAGGAGTCCTTGCAGGTGGACGCCGCCTATGCCTACATTGGACCCAGTGGCGCTTAAAAGTCAGACGGAACTCCGGTGGAGTGGGTGCTCCGTGTCACGATGGGGGTGAACTTACCGGGTCAGCTTGCTGTTGCTGGCCGCCCGAAGGCATTTCTTTGTTCCAGTGCTGAAGTGTGGGTGGACTCTCAGGTTGTCTTCCCCGCTGCCGCTGCCAGTTTCCACCTGAGTGCGCGACCGCCGAGGGGGGGAGACTACAACCCCCAGGAGTCATTGCGGCTGGACGCCGCCTACACCTACATTGCACCCGGTGGTGCTTAAAAGTCAGACGGTGGAGCGAGTGCTCCATGTCACGAAGGGGTTGAACTTATCGGGTCAGCTTGCTGTTGCTGGACGCCCGAAGGCATTTCTTTGCTCCAGTGCTGAGGTGTGGGTAGACTCTCAGTTGGTCTTCCCGGTGCCGCTGCCTGTTTCCACCTGAGTGCGCGGCAGCCGAGGGGGGAGACTACAACCCCCAGGAGTCCTTGCACCTGGACGCTGCCTACGCCTACATTGCGCCCGGTAACGCTTAAAAGTCAGATGGAGCTCCCGTGTCGCGGGACGCGTGTGGGCGGGGCCGGGAGAACCCAGGGACAAGGGTGGGACCGCCCTAGGCAGTCTAAGGCCGGAAGAGGCCGGGCCGGGAAACACCTCTTAATTTGGGATATTTTGGGATTTTCTCTGCTCTACTAAACTTAAGGTACTGTGACTCTCCCCAAATAGCTTGTTGTTCCGCTCTCTTTTGTGCTATTGTTGTGCTTTGTGATGGCCCCACCAATTCCCCCTTCTCGGGCACAAGGGAAACGTGCCTGTGCAAAGAAGCGATCATTACCCAAAGTCAACCCTCCTCTAACAGGTAGTGTGGCTCACTGGTTAGAGGCGGCAGACCCGAGAGCAGAGGACGGCCCGGGACCAGGGTTCGATTCCCGGCGCGGCAGGTTTCTGGACCAGGGTCAGCGGACTTGATAATTCTCTCGCCTCGGTGCCCACTCTGATCAGCTATCACACTCGGCAACTCTGGGCATTAGCTTGCCTCATCTTCACTAACGGCCCCACCAGACCGCCGGGGATGCCTGGTCTCACCCTGGGGATACCCATTAAGGGGCCATCTCTCAGGGAAGCCAGGAAGGGTTGCGCAGCGGTCAAAGCGCCTTGGGACCCTACGGGTAAGTAGTGTGCTATATAAATGCCTATACATTACAGTACTTCCCCCAGCTATAGACCTAATGCTCCAAAAAGTGATATGTGTGGTAACATCTGAAATTGAATTGACAGAAAGACGTCTTTCTATTACACCTGATTGCTTTTGACCAGTGTCACCTTCTTCAGATGTTGCATTAAGTTCACCTGAATCTATTGGCCCCCACAATTTGGTTACAGTTATTAATGATCCTATGTTGTCATCAAGTTCAGATCTTAAGCCAGAGGACTCCCCACCACCGATTGCCCGTAACCCTAGGAAAAGGATCTAGGGCAATAATCAGGGCTCTAGAAGTAGAAAACCTAAGGGGCGGTGGTAAGTGGCACCAAGAAGACAACTAAATGTGGTGCTGTCGAGTCTAACGTTAATGAGCCCCAGCAGGCCCATACCTACCCTCTTTGGGCCAAGGCTCTAATGGTTGGCTTTTTTGGCCCAATGCAGAATGTTAATAAGGGAAGAGATTCATCCAATTCTTCAACATCTTCAGAATTATAAACCCCCCACAATTCCAGCACCAATACATCCTAATAAGGAAGCAATTATCTACGTTGATGATAACACACACAACGTGGGATCTCTTATACCTCAGGATGCAACCATGAGCCGGTGTTCACATTCACCTAAAGCTTCCAACAAAAAGGTGCCCAAGCATTCTAAATCCAGCAATTCAAAGAGCACTGGAAACTCTTTCTCTGGCCAAGGCCCCTCTCGATTAGTATCAGCACAAGATTCCCAGGGGGATATCCCTAAACTGCCCAAGCCATTTAGTGGACCTAAAAATCAATCTGAGGCAAATATAATTGATGGGGATTCCATTGCGTTGCCCAATGCCGAAGGGAATGTATGGGGTGGTAGTGGTTTGACTCGACAATCCTCTCTTCCCATTATTAAAATTTTGCCTGAGGCTGTTCCATATGTGATCGTCTTGATGGGAATTCCGGAATTAAAGGAAGATCACAAAGAATCCCAACTAGAATTACGAAATAAGATCTTATACTGGCTAGTGAAGAACAAGCAGTTCCCTTATGACAAGGCTGGTGAGATTTTGATGGTTAGGAGGGTTGCATGGGTGTGGGCCCCACCCTCAAGTCCATTGGTGGAGATTGCGTAATTATCAACTTTAGGCATCCAGGAACTATCCAAAGAATAATGTCTCATGTTTCACTCCCTACCAACCAATCTTTGTCTATCAGAGCCCTTACCCTAGATTTTTTCTATCCTGGGCCAGGGAGGGTAGGCTTCTTTCAGCCATAAATTGTTTCAAATAACCGGGCCAATAATTATCTTAATACCCCTACCTTTTGCCACCGCAATCCATTTTTTTGGCTTTCCTGTTTCAAATCGTTTTGCCCCCCCTGGAGGAAGTTGACTGACTAAGTGGGCAGGTTATCCTCGACAACCCTGTCTCCCAACCCAGGTCGTGCGTGGCTACATCTACCAAGGACTTGTCCCCTGGAAAATTAGATCCAGCTGCCACCACTCCAGGTGGGATTTTTTAGTAACTCTAGACCATCCAGAGCCAGCCTTATCTGAAGGTCACTTTCAATCGGACTATCCATTAACCCCTTCCACAGTGGAGCTGTACTGATGACGAGCTGAGCTCGTCATGAACAGTGGCTTTCAAAGCCACTCAGCACAGGAGGGGAAAACCATTAGCAGCCAAGGTGTTAAGGGGCTGCAGGGAGATGGAAGCCAGCAATGTTGATACTGTAATTATTGATAGTAGTTTTGCTGGGCAAGCCCAAGTGACTAGGACTGAACCTGTTCACAACGGTGAGGCGATAGGTTGTAGTGATAACATTTCTCTTTTAACCTGGAACGTTGCAGGACTCTCTAACAAAATGCATAGCCATGACTGGGGAAGCTTTATAGACAAGTTTGACATCTGTCTCTTTTAAGAGACGTGGGCTAGGGAAAATGTGCATAGGACAGGATTTTTGTCACTAAAAACTCTGGCTTCATAGGGTGTGAGAGGAAGACCCTTTGGGGGCATGACTATTTTTGTAGGCTCCCATCTGGGGTATACCGTGACACACTTAAATCCCCCTTCATTAGATCTTCAATGCATTAGACTCTCCTTTACTCCAAAGTTTAGTCTAACCCTTATTAATGTCTATTCTCGTCCTACCAGGGCGGGCAAAGAATCTCCAACTTTGGATACACTAGATAACTTCATCACAAAGGTCAAGGGTGAGAGTACTTTGATAGTTGTGGGAGATTTCGATTGCCAATATGAGCCGCTCCCAGGCCTGCTAGAATCTATCTCTAGCACAGAGGACTCTCTATGGTCCATCCCTGATCTGCTAATTTCTCTCATCAGGGCCTGGACCCCTTTAGCACTCCAAATGAATTCCAACGCATTGGGCCACTCTTTGAAAGCTTGTAATGGTCGTACTAAATCTGACATAGAGGGTAATCATACTTTCAATCGGCTAGCCCAATCCTCCTGTATCGACTATATTCTGGTCGAGGCTTGTACCTGGCCCAAGATCATTGACTTTGTGGTCCTTCCTCGTCACAATAGTGACCACAATGCCCTGGTACTTGAGCTAAATCTCCCTGAAATGGGCATAACCCAGGGCGAAGGAGTAACCTCCTTGGATCCCCCATTAATATCCAACCACAGAAGAAGGCTCAAATGGCCTTCTGTTAAAAATGTTCCCGAACTTATGAGTTTACTGTATCAAAGTGTCCTTCGGGCACTTGATGATCTAAGTGGCCACCTAGAACGGGGGCAGGAAGCACTTCCAAACCAAATCCTTAACACCTATTCAGAACTAATAACAAGTCTTATGCAACTACTTAATCCACCTGTCCATAATCCAAGGAAAAATAGGAGTGGTAATTCTTGGTTCGATGCTAATTGTAAGGCAGTCAAGGTAGCACTCCTGACTGCTATTAGAGCCAAGAACAGATTATTAATCCAAACCAAGAGGCATGATTATAATTAAGTACAGTCTGATGCTCAACAGACCTGGGAGAATTCTAAATGGACAGCTATAAAAAATGCCCTTGGGTGCAGGGACATGAGGGAATTTTGGCCCATTGTTCGCTCTGGTAGTTTGGTGGGTGTAACGACCGTATTTTCAGACTAGATATCATCAGCTCACCAAGACACCACCAATCTAGCCGAAACCTAACCATCTCCCTCCCCAGAGCCTACTTACCACAGTACCTAGGTACCTTCCTGGGGATGGGGAATTAGCAATATACAAGCTCATATCATCAAAAACACCACTAAATCTATAGTATTACTAGGAATACTCACTATTTACTAAGGAATTCCATATTCCACACCACACTCATACCTTATAGTCTCGCGGCAACTCAGGCCCAGACTATGCTACCCTCCTCCTCATAGGGAAGGGGTGCAGTTCTGATCATTTACCATTACACACTGACCTCAATCAGTGCTCACGCAATCCACAATCCGGTGGGTATACACATTGACCACAATCAATGCTCTCATTAATGCCACTCTCTCTAGGGGCAATCTCACTACACACCGTATCCTCCCGGTGCTCTCACAAGCCACAATCATGTGGGTATACACATTGATCACAATCAATGCTCCCACTAATGCCACTCTCTCTAGCGGCAATCTCTGTCCTATGAATACCTTCAGCTCTCTCTCTCTCTCTGGGGAAGTTTCACTATATACCACTAATATCTAATGGGAATATCTCATATACAATATTATAGGTTACGTGATAGATGGACAGTTCAATCCTCTCACACAAAAATGGCCAAATTATAGCATTTAAAGGTTATCTCCTGACCTGATCTACACACAATATTCCATGCTCAATTATCTGCAGGGAAGGGAATGTCACATCCTTCTCCTGTCAGCATTTGGGTAAAAAGAAGGGTTAGCTCTGTCCTAGAAGATAACAACCAAATGTAATTACTATATGCAAAGGTTTTTCCCTGATTTAGGCGTTCCTTGCTCCCTTGATCAGTTACCACTTACCTGGACGGGAAACACATCCGTCCACATAACAGCATCTGGCTAGAAGAAAGGTTGGTCATGAAGAAATAACACCAGCACAGCTGTTCACTAAGAACTGGGGTCCCTTTATTACACAATAGCAAATTATAACATCACAATAACTAGCAATCTAGACATAGCCTGAAAAATAAAGGGAAATAGGTACATCTAAGGAATACACAGATCTGCGGGGTCTCTTTATTAAAATGAAAACAAGAAAGCTTTATTACTAACACATCCACATATAGCTGAATAATGAATTATAACAGGACTGCACACCGCTGAAAGAAAAGGGATTAATCAGTGTAACAATACAGTAGGGAATATAGCTTAGGAAATAAAGGAAAATGAATGATTAAGTGTAAAGCAAACTAGTTTAGAATACCTCACCCTATAAGAAAGGAATGTTTCTCTCTCTCTGGTGGAATCAGGGCTCTCTCCCTCTGTCACTACGGCTTCACTCCACTGGCTCCAACTGCTCCAAAAGCTCTCCCATCTGACTGGCAACTGCTTCAATACATTCTGACAAACTGGCAGCTCCAGCTGACAGTTCCAACTCCATTCCAAGATTCGTCTGACCGCTCCAAGATCCATCTGAACACAACCGCTTCTGACCAGTAACTGCTTCTGACAAGTAACTGCTTCTGACAAGTAACTGCTTCTGATAACTCCACCTCTCTGCACTTCGCTAATATGGAATGCTCTCGCCTAGTGGAAAGTTCCAGCCAGTAGCCTCCTCCCACCAAATCCATGTATCAGGCTCCCTGCTCCAGACGCTCTCACATTGATCAGCTGCTTGTTTCGTCTAGAGACTTGAGCCCCAGGCACACTTCTTGATAAGATTCAGCTCCGGCCGGTTCTCTCTAGTTTGCAAAGAGCGAACAACACCTCATAACTAAAACATCACACTTGACCTACAAACATCTCAGTCTGCAGAGGCAGAAAGCAAAATGGAGTCTCTCTGGTTCTGGGCCTTGTAGGCTTAAAAAAGATGAAATAGACACTCAGCTCTATACACAAACCCTACCAATAGGTAATATAAAGTCAGAACTACAAGATCCACCCTCTACTATAGGTCTTCAGGCCTGAAAATGATGAAAGGACACATAATTATGTCAAAGCCAATAGGCAATAGATGGATTAGAGTCAGGAATAAGGGATCTTTCATCATATAAAGCGGCTATCCTCTAGTTTATGCTTCTAGGTCTGAAAAGATGCCTGAAAAGGACCAAAACAAGCTAAGAATATGGATCTAGGTTGGTAGCAAGCTAAAGTCACCATCACTCAGAAATAGAACCAAAAACCCGGGCACTGCAGTGGGTCAAAAGGTTGATGTTTGTAACATAGCACCAGAGAGATGGGTTGAACATTACCAGAACATTACCAGAAGCTGTATGCTTCTCCTACTGAAGATGGTTCCACAATGGATGCTTCTATTCAGGTACCCTCTTATGTCCTAGCCCCAAACAGCAATCTGGTCCTTTCTCCCTTAGCCCCCTATAATAGCCAACCCTTAGAATCTAAAATTTCACTGAAGGAGCTCGAAACAGCTCTAACTAGGCTCCCATCGGGTAAGGCGCCTGGTCTCGACAAAATTCCTGGAAACCTCTTTAAAGATCAAATAGCGGCCTGGGCCCCTTATCTGTATATCTTATATAATGCTATAATGCAGGGTGCCACCTTACCCAATACTTGGGTTGGTGCTGAGATCATACCAGTGTTTAAAAAAGGTTCTCCACTTCTCCCGGTCAATTACCGTCCGATCAGTTTGATCGACGTTAGTAAAAAAAAAATTTCTAGCATTATTTTGGATCGGCTTCAGTTTTGGATGGAGGAACATCAGATTCTCAACCCTTTTCAGGCCGGTTTAACGGAAAAGACCTCCATGGTTGACCAGTTATTCAGTCTCCAGCTTCTTTACTGGAAGACCGTGAGAGTAGAGGGTGGCAGCCTCTACTTAATTTTTGTTGACCTCAAAACGCCTTTGATCTAGTACCACGTAAAATCCTTTGGGCTGTTTTGGAGGACTTGGGGGTTCCGGATTACCTTCTCAATATCATCAAGAGACTCCACTTTAACAACTTTGCACAAATTAGGAATGTTAATGGGGTAGTCTGACACCCAAAATTCCAGTCAACAGGGGAGCCAGACAAGGGTTTGTGTTGGCGCCCACCCTTTTTTGTCTCTTTGTCAATACCCTGATCTCCCACCTCAAGGGGGTCAAAGATATCGATGCCCCCAAATTGAACAACGAACAGGTGGTGGCACTGATGTTCGCAGATGACACCCTCCTATTGCCCAAATCATCTATGGGTATTCAACGGGCCCTGGATAGTTTTGTTAACTTCTGCCATCTTAGGGGGTTAGAAATTAATGTCCAAAAAACCAAGTTTATGATCTGTAACCCACCAAAGACTAGATGGTCTAATCCCTCTCTAAATGGCACAGCTTTGGATAGGGTAATAGTCTTTGAATAGCTTGGTATTACCCTTATGGATAAAATGGACTGGGCACCCCAACTTGCAAAGGCCAAACTTAGATTAGTTCAGACCACGGGTGGCATTTTGAAAATCCATCAAGAATCCACCTTTAAACCAGTTGCTCCCATCATAGAAATGTATAAAGCCCAAGCTCGGGGGAGCAATTTTATATGGGGCTGAACTCTGGGGCCATTGCTCGGTGGATGGCATTAGCAAAGCTGAAAGCCAATTCCTAAGATCACTTCTGGCACTTCCATCTAGTACCCCCCTGATCCCTATGCGGTTGGATCTCGGCATAACACCTATTCAAGAGGTAGTCGCACTGCGCCCTGTAATTTATTGGCACAGACTATGGGTAACCCCCGAATTATTATGTTTTAGACAAGCATTAGAAGAGGTACTGGGCCTCCCTGGTTCTGAGAAACTGCCATGGTTTGCCTTTTTAAAAAGGGAATGTAAGAGACTGGACATACCCGGTCTATGGTTTAACCCAGCTGTGGTTTGTGCACAACTGTCTCGTGCAGAGTTAGTCAACCTTGACCGTCGGTACAGGATCTTGGTCACCCTCGGCAGTTCCTCCTTAGGCCCACTCACTGTCAATATGGGTCTAGAATGAGGGTTTTTAGTCAGGTTAGAGAAAGGGCGCATAGCTAAGTATTAGCGCTAAAATGTAAAGGTGAGTAACAGTAGGAAATGAGGTACAACAAGGTAGAGGGGATAAGCCCTGTAACCCCTCAAAAGTGACAGCCTAGGCTATCACAGTGTATAGTACAAGACAACACCTATGCACAGTCCTGTTATTAAATCAAATGTCAATGCCAATGTGGATATATGGGACAAAGAACACAAAGCCTTTCAATTGAACATTTTGAAATCATAATAATTCTTATTCTTGGAATTGGTCGTTGTGAAAAAGATGTCCTTAATGTTCAACAGAAACCAGCCGACACGTGTTTCCTCGCACAAGGGACAGACTTCCCATGACTCCTCAGGGCTCAGAAGAAAAGGAGTGTTGTTGCGAGAGTCGCTCTGTCGGTGATAATTCCGACCCGACAGGGCCCAGGACTATTGATAGATGGTGGTAGATCAGGAATCTAGTACCACTTGAATCCAAGTGTGCCTGCAATAGAAGGTTGATTTGGTAGTAAAGGACACTCCAATAGTAATAAAAAGGTAATCCACGGTTTATTGTGAGAGTTCACTATTATAGTATTTAACGTGAACGGGTACTGGAGGAACAAGCGATGATCCTTATCAGGAACACCTCGTAGTAGCAGACGGGTGCATCTGTCACCGGTTCCCAGTTCCGTGTTCCGAGAATACGAATTATTATGATTTCAAAATGTTCAATGGAAAGACTTTGTGTTCTTTGTCCCATATGTCCACATTGGCATTGACATTTGACTTAATAACGAGAGTGTGCATAGGTGTTGCCTTGTACCGCTCACTGTCAAGTTCTTTAATTTTAAAGATGATTACTTAATTGAGCCTTTTCTTGACGAGAATTTACCTATTTCAGTGAGGAAATTTTACCTACAATTCAGATATGGTACTCTTCCTCTTAGGATCTTCTCCCATAAATGGCCTACTATTAAATTAATTAACTGCCCGGCGTGTGGAGCTAAAGAGGAGTCTGAGTCCCATGTTTTCTTTTTTTGCTCTAGTTATAAAAACATACGTCAACGTTGGCTCATCCAACTTTGTAAAAACCTGGGGTTCAGATCCCACCAAGAGGCTCTCAGAATTTTGAAAAGTAATACTTCCACTCCGGTTGTTTTTTCAGTCTCTCGTTTTATTGCTGCTATGTGGCGCAGGAGAAGATCTTTTTTGAAGTAACTGTTAGATAACTTGACTGAATATTATATATATTGATTAGGCAAAACTGTTTAGTATGTGATGCGTGGTGAAGCCTAAATACATGATCTACTGTCGATGTTTGATATTTGTAGTGAACCCCTGGCGATGGGCGATGAAATTAGCCCGAAATGCATTGGGAAGGTCATACTGCTGAGGATGAATCATGTACACCTCCTGTTTCGGAAAAAGGTCCGGATGGACATATTCGCAGTAGCAGAATCGTAAATACATGTACTTGATTTCCTGTGACAAAGCAAAATAGAATGAGCATGTGGATCATTGGATTATCGCAAAATAAATGTGTTTGAAAAGGATAAAAAAAATCAGTTTCTTTATTACAAAAAAATCATGCTGTGCGTCCGGGATGGGAGTGGAGTTCCGCTCCCGTTATTTTGATGAAATAATTGGTTTGACATTTTTCCTAATGTCCTGGATGATAGACTCCATGGACTCATTAACTACTCATTTTACTGGGTATTAAAAAAAAGCATAACATTTCTTTTGAACAATTACCCATTATCCTTCATTCTCTCAGATTCTGAGGGGTCAGGCATTAGGAATATTATTTATATCTCAATTTGTGAAACAAACACATGAAACACCAGCAAACAAAATTATTCCAGTTATTGGGTCCTTTTGTATGTTTAATAGGGCTATACCAATATTATGGTGGGGCCAAAAGGAGAGGCCCCAGGCAAAACAGGTGTGTCTGCTGGCCTGCGGAAACAGTTTAGTAAGTACTTGCAGAGGTGTGCCTACTTCGAAGGGCAGCTCTGTCGGCGGGGCAATGGTACCCTGAAAAGAGAAGTGGCTTAACAGTTGCAGAACAAGGTCTCCAGAAGCAAAGAGAAAACAATGGAGGAGCACCACAAACAGGGCAGGCTCCAGGAGCAACGCATTTGGAAGTATTTTATGGCTTTAAAAGCACCTGCTTCTGCATTGCTGGCCTTTGCAATTTTCATACAAAAATAAAAATGTCAAGATAACACTGTGTTTAATGTTCTTCCTGGAGAGAGAAGCAGTTTTGTCGAGTGGAAGTTTTAACTCATTTTATGGTAGCCCAGAGGCTTAAATTGCCTGCTGCAAAGAACGTGTACCATGCAGATCACAAAGTGCATATAGGTTAAATAGGTCCGTGCTTTTGCCAGAGATCCCTTTCTTACTGGCAGTGTAGATGTTAAAATCTAAACATGGAACAGTGAGCTAATAACTGTCAGCAAAGAGCTGCCTGCAAACTGTAAGGTATAGATTGGAGCATTATGATGTTTTCCTCCAGCTTTCATCATTCTAACGTTTCAAAAAGTGTTTGTTTCCGGTAAAAAAAAATCCTTATTATTAAATGTAACCCTCGACCATGGGGTTATGTTTTCAATTCCGAGCCTGGCTTCTCCAGACCAAGCTCTCTTAAACTATACTGTCTACCAGTATGGATGACATGTGACTCACTTTGTATTCTTCTGGCTTATGTAACGTTAGCTATACACTTATTTACACACATGATTGATGGTCTCTGTGTAATGTGTGTGATATAAAGTGCTTTGACACTGGTATAGGTGGAGTTATATAACTAATCAAATACATCTGAGAGAAAGTGGTTGTGGAGGCTTGAGGGGGCACTGTTAAAGGGTGGTAGTGAGGGAGTCTGTGGGGGCGCCAACAAACATTGTCGCACATAGCGCCACCAGCGCCAAAGCTGGCCCTGACCACAAATGCACAGTCGCAGGTGGAGTGCGTGTTTCAGCTCAAATGCGCTCGATCAGCCCCCGTGGGTCAGACGGAAGCGCAGAGTCTCGCGTTGACTTGGGGACTAAGGCACCTTATAATAGAGCATGTATGGAGGCAAAAAAATAATAGCGGAACCCTGCAGTAGTGTAAACATAAATATTTAAGAATCGGCAATTAATAAAGGAAAGAGTGAGGTGACTTATCAGGGTCAGCAGCACCCTGAAGAGAACTATGGACTGGTGTATGGTGGCAGAGAAGGCTGTTAGGGACCAACTGTTAAAATTAACAAACTACTATAACGGGGAGCGAGGAAGAAGGTGACAATGATTAATAAGTATGCCATACGAAAAAATGTTCTACTACTTGGTTGTGTATTTAAAAATGACAATGTAAAATCACTTGAACTGCTCTGTTACAACAGGGGCGGCCTTAGGCATGTGCAAGATGTGCACCTGCACAGGGCCACTAAATCCCTGGGGCCACCACGCCAATATATTTCCTTAATATAACAATCCTCTGAGGATGGATACATATTTGCGTGGCGGCCCCTGGCAGGGATTTGGCAGCCTCCAGCTCTATTCCACTTCCAAACACCCAGGCCCCCCCACCCCCCGCCCCCCTTCACTGGCCTACGCGCTCTGCCCAGACCCCCTCTTTCAGGGCCCCCTACCTACGCTTCCTGCCCAGGGCCGCCATGAGCCTAGAGCCGCCCCTGGTTACAATAAAAAGAAGAAAAAAAAGAAAGAGGACGCTGCGGGCCAAGAGAGGACTATTTATACTAACACTATGAGACACCTGAGCAGCATACGTCGGCAGTTACAGCACTACGCCCTGCTGGGAAATGTAGTTTTAAGTGACATTGTTCCCTTGTCTGCCAGCTGTTCTCAATTAAAGCAAGAAAGAAGGTATAATAAGATCCTTGCAATACAATTCACAATTGGAGCTGCGGTAGAGATAGGAAGTTTTCTTTCTGGTTGTCTAACTGGGCAGTTTGTTGGGATGGCGTGTGGAGGGAGCCTGGCTGAAATTCACAAGTCATGCTGCAATCAGGTGATGACTGGAAAAAGGTATGACACCCGAACTGAGATGCAAGGGACAATGGAGACACGCAGCACACATAAAACTAAACCCAGCTAATGCAAGGACTACAAAACAAGTCTGTCTTTAAATCTTTAAAAAGAACGAGAGTTAATTCTCACCAATAAAGACAGATAACATTGTGAGCCTTGTAACGCCTAGGGAAGATGGGCATAGGTTGTATACAAGAAACTGTGCTTGGGATACTTGGAGGGTGAGATCCAGTATTTTACTTTTGCAACATTTGTCCTCAGCCAAATCAAAGTAAAAAGGAGTGGGTATTCTTATCAGGCCCATGTAGGCTTTTCCATCCATGACAGTCGTCTGACAAAGAAGGGTGCTGTTATTATTGAAAGGTAAGCCGTGAGGGACATCTACTTCACTCGTGTCATGTTACGCCCCAAACCAGGGACAGGACCCCTTTCTTAAACAAACCACCAAAATCTGCTCACCACAGCTGAAGGGTCCTTCTTCATAAGGAGAGCCTGGAATCCAGTGTTAGAAAGACAAATCTGCATATTGATTTAGAGACATTACTCGCCTACCTGAAGAGGAAAGCAAATAAGCTGCTACATACACTCAGCAGCAGCCGATTACACACATTATTCCAGAGCCATCCTAAGAATGTTGGAGTCCTCGGGCCAATGATAATTTAGGGCCCCTTCCTTGCTCAGAGCAACTCTGAATTTGTAATTGATTTTGAGCTCATCCACATCCTCCGCGTCTTTCGTCGCGACATTGACAATGCTGTTCCCTGGCCAGCCTACATCTTGGCACAGTCATGGTGCAAGCAGTCTCTGTGGCTGGCCAGCATTATAGAGATAGAAAGACTAGCATCCTGAATGAGCCTGCTGCATGCGGTGCAGTGGGGCTGCCTAGTTGCTTTTGTTGTTTACTAATTGATGTACAATTTTTGTGGCAACTTTACACCGTACCAATTTACAAACTTTAAATTGTATATGGATGTGGTCAAGGTGTATTCAAAAACAATCGCTGGTTTAATTTTGATTTCTTGGCAGACCCATCATCTTTATTTCTCTCTCCCCCTTTAGCAATGTGTTGTTCGAATGGATGAGGTGTGTTTGTGAAACGACTGCAGTGGCTTGAATGTAAGGAAGTGAGTGAATATTGTGTATTTTTTCCTGGGTCCTTTTACATTGTGTTGTATATACATTGTGTCTTAAATGTTTTTGAACACTAAATATATTTGAAAAAACATTTTGATAAATAAAACGGCTATTAAATAGCATCAAATGCATTGAACAGTTGTCTACGCATTTATGTGTGATTTGGTTTTCTGAATAAGGTATCAGTACTGGCATTCTTTTTGTTTTGTGGATTCATGTGGTGCAGTGGAGCGGGGACTCACCGTGGGGTCTGTGCATACTGAGGGTGTGTGTTTTTGGTTTACAGCTCCCAAGTTCATTTCTTTGCCAGAGCAAAAGACCTGTGCAGCTTTGCTAGGCCTATGCACTGTAAAAGGTTAGAACACTTGTTGAATCTTACCTGAAACAAATAGGTATATTCTTAACTCTTTCTACCCCTTGGACTGGTCAGACTGCCTAAGATGTCTCCATAAAAAAGTAGGTAGCCAAACAGACTGGTTATTTTATAACTCTAGACAGTGTGGGACTGTCTAAAAGGTTAATAAAGGGGGTGAGGGCTTCACCTGTGGGGGCCCTGAAACTAAGAGAGCCTATTTTGCCTGTGCCCTATTCAACAATACTGTCCCATGAAATAGACATGCTTCTACTGCATAACCTACTAATTCACCACCTGGAATTGGAGAAGCAAGTGGTGCTGTCACGTGCGAACTATGTGCCGGTAAATAGCTCATTGACATGGGGTCAGCTATCCTGGCCCTGTAACCCTGACTGGTGCCTCGACGCTTTATTTAAAGGCCCAATACATATGATTTCCATTTATTTACTGGATAAAGAGTTCCTCCTCCACAGTGACATAGGCGACTCGGATCACTGAAATAATATCGAGCCCATTAATATTGACTTACAAAAATATCGATGAGAAAATATCGAGGGACAAAATATCGAGTTTCTATCTTTATACAGGTAAGTACAAAAATATTGACTCTAAAATATCGACTGTAAATAATATAGACTGTCAAAATATTGTTTTTTTTATATGTCTTTAAATTAAGTTAAAACTAATTTAAAAATAAATATATTTAATATAAACTTAGTTAAAATGATTAAATAAATGTAATAATAATAATTAATGTAAATTACAAAAATATATAACAACAATAATAAATATATATATATATATAAATACATATTATTAACTAAAGATATATAATCTTTTTACCGTAGCATAGCAAAATGGTTAAAATTTATTGTAACAACTATAGTGAATTCAACAGTAGAAAAACGCTGGATAGCGTAGGGGTAAAAATTACTATTCCCACTCCAGTGGGTGCAACAGTAGGGAAAACGTTGGATAGCGTAGGGGTAAAAATTACTATTCCCACTCCAGTGGGTGCAACAGTAGGGAAATCGGATAGCGTAGGGGTAAAAATTACTATTCCCACTCCAGTGGGTGCAACAGTAGGGAAAGCGTTGGATAGCTTAGGGGTAAAAATTACTATTCCCACTCCAGTGGGTGCAACAGTAGGGAAAGCGTAGGATAGCTTAGGGGTAAAAATTACTATTCCCACTCCAGTGAGTGTAACAGTAGGGAAAGCGCTGGATAGCGTAGAGGTAAAAATTACTATTCCCGGAGGGGTTAAAATTACTATTCCCACTCCAGTGAGTGTAACAGTAGGGAAAGCGCTGGATAGCGTAGAGGTAAAAATTACTATTCCCACTCCAAAGAGTGCAACAGTAGGGAAAACATTGGATAGCGGAGGGATTAAAATTACTATTCCCACTCCAGTGGGTGCAACAGTAGGGAAAGCGTTGGATAGCGTAGGGGTTAAAATTACTATTCCCACTCCAGTGGGTGCAACAGTAGGGAAAACATTGGATAGCGTAAGGGTTAAAATTACTATTCCCACTCCAGTGGGTGCAACAGTAGGGAAAGCGTTGGATAGCGTAGGGGTAAAAATTACTATTCCCACTCCAGTGGGTGCAACAGTAGGGAAAGCGTTGGATAGCGTAGAGGTTAAAATTACTATTCCCACTCCAGTGGGTGCAACAGTTGGGAAAGCGCTGGATAGCGTAGGGGTTAAAATGACTATTAATTAATTAACAATTAACAATTTTAATTAATTTACATAATTAATTAATTATTATTAAATAACTTCCCACCCTATCCCCCTATAAACTCACAACCCACTACAGAAAATAATTTACTAAATATTAATTATTTATTAATTAAATATTTATAATTAATTACCAATTATATTTTAATTAATTACCAATTAATAATTATTTAACCATTATTATTAATTAACATAATTAATTAATTATTATTAAATTACTTCCCACCCTATCCCCCTATAAACCCACAACCCGCTACAGAAAATAATTTACTAAATATTAATTATTTATCAATTAAATATTTATAATTAATTACCAATTATATTTTAATTATTTACCTATTAATAATGAATTAACAATTATTATTAATTTACATAATTAATTAATTATAATAAAATTACTTCCCACCCTATTCCCCAATAAACCCACAACCCGCTACAGATTTATATTATACAATTATTAAAAATTATTATTAACTACCTTATTTTCGATTTTTGTTTGTCTATATTCTATCTAGTCGATATTATGTCTAGTCTATATTTTTGATTCGATATTTTGGCTATTATTATCGATATTACTCGATATTTTTGTAGTCTATATTATGTCTGGTCGATATTTTGGCTAGTCTATATTTTTACTCGATATTTTGTCCAAACGATATTTTGGAATCAATATTATGTCTGTTTACCAGGCGGCTCAAGTAAGGAGATTGTAAGAAATTGGGTTATTTGTTGGGCAGGATGTGAGTCCTACGAAAGTTATCGGTGCCCACAATTGTCTGTTTACTGGAAAACATGTACCCTATTGTAGTAATTAATACTCTGAGGGAGGCGAAGCAGAGCAGTTCAAGGCCTACCCAGGGGAGGCAAGGTGATGCTAGCAATGCCAATTAGCTGGCGTCCAGCAACAACAGTCAATAAACCTTAGTCCATCCAGTGCTTCTTCTTTCAAAAAGGTAAATATTATTTATTACACACCCACAACTAAATACTACTCATTAAGTTACAAGAATTTACAGAAGGTAAATACAAATACCTTTGGTGATATTCTAAAATCACATAGAAGAGGCAACATCATAATAAAAGGGAGTGTCATAATGTATAAGGCAGGCCTATTCGTTTTGTCTATATATATATATATATATATATATATATATATATATATATATATATATATATATATATATATATATATATATATTCACTGAAAAAACCATAGGTTATAGACCATATATAGTTAGGAATTCGCATTTACAAAACCTTATTTTACTCACACAAAACCATTGAAATTCCATATATAGTTAGTTGCACTAACTATATATTGCGCACCCGCAATCCACTGCTGATGATGTCACATATTACATCATTCATGACATGGTCAGTGACATCACTGATGACATCACTGATGACATCTCAAATGACATCACTGATGACATCTCAAATGACATCACTGATGACATCACTGATGACATCTCATTTGACATTACTGATCACATCACTGATGATATCATTCATGTGATAATACGATGAACCTCTTCAGACTCTAATATAACCTTAGATACAATCAGTGTAAACAGACACTCACAGACTGTCACTCATCCATGGAGTTACTCACACACCTAGTCAGTCATGCAAAGAATCAATCACACCTCCATTTCCTCAACTATACAGTTATACAAACTTTACTTATTCAAACATATACTAACACATATTTACTCTCTTATACAATCCCTGATACAAGTTCACAATGATCCATACAGCCACTCACACATTCACTGGCTCTTATGCACAGTTATTTATATATGTCAACTCTCACATGTACTGTGTTTTACATATGTACTTACTTTGACATGTAGCACTGAGATATCCATTCACTCACCAATACACTCATGCACACAGTCAACCGCCCATACAGCTGTTTCCACATGCACTTTTGAAACCATACATCTAGTGAATCAACTGCTCACACATCTATGCACAGAGTCATACACCTCCCAGCCACCCACACACACACTCAGTCTCCCATACAAATACTTGGGCAACCAATCAATAACCCATATAGTTACTCATATAGCTACTTATCAACACATGCAACAGTTTACAGAACAACAGACATAATGATGCACAAATTAAGACAGTTTAGCCACTAACCCATGCACTCAGTGAGACACATTTAATCACTCACTCATACAGTCAGTCATGCACCTACTAAATCCTTCATCCAGACACTTATACATCCACTCATTCTTCAATATGTAAGACATATTTTAACTTTACAGAAACATACAGTCACTGGATGTTGTCATCAATGATGTCATCAGTGATGTCACTGACCATGTCATGAATGATGTAATATGTGACATCATCAGCAGTGGATTGCGGGTGCACGATATATAGTTAGTGCAACTAACTATATATGGAATTTCAATGGTTTTGTGTGAGTAAAATAAGGTTTCCTAACTATATATGGTCTATAACCTATGGTTTTTTCAGTGAATTTTCAAGGTTTTGTAAATGCTAATTCCTAACTATATATGGTCTATAGCCTATGGTTCTTTCAGTGAATATATATATATATATACATACATATATAAACATATATCATCTGTATATCTATATAAATACAAACATAAATGCATGCATACATATACTTATATGCATACAGATGCATGTTATTTACATGAAAGTTGAAAAAACACTAATAAAAGCAAAGCTAAAAAGCCACCTCATTACAAACAGAATGGCTTTAACTTAAACGAGGGCGAGATCTATTGCATTTTCAATGCTTGTTTACTTTGGTTCCATCAAGAAGGCATTCAGATGTGTCACACATTTGCCATAAATTCTGAATGTTAGCACTCTAGTTGCACATTAGTAAAGCTACTGCTCACCAGGGACATCTGCGGCTGGTATTCAAAGTGCATGTTTCAGTCTGCATGTCATATTTTTTTTAATGAAATAGAAGAGGATTTGAGAAGTCACTCAAAATGATCCCTAATTTTTCTTTCTGAAGCACTAATCATACTTTCTATGGCAAAATTAACCCACTCATGTTGTTCCTTTTTAAATTGAGTGTTTTCAGACTTACCACTTCATTCCAATCAAGATGGCTTCTGGTGTGCCATACTTTTGTCATAAGTAAGACTGTTAGCGCTCTAGTTGTTCTTTAGAACACTCTGGGACATTCTGTCATTGGGCTATACTTGACCTACATCTGGGTGATATTTGGGCTACATTTGGGCTCTTTTGTCTCTGGTGGCCATTTTGGGAGACTGCATGTCAGAATTTTTTAATGAAATAGAAGAGGATTTGAAAAGTCACTCAAAATGTGCCCTAATTTTTCTTTCTGCAGCACTAATAATACCTTCTATTGCATAATATACCCCCTCATTTTGTTCCATTTTAAATGAAATGTTTTAAGAGTTACCACTTTATTCCCATCACGATGGCTCCAGGTGTGCTATACCTTTGTAATAAGTAGGACTGTTAGCGCTCTAGTTGTTCTTTAGAACACTCTGGGACATTCTGTCATTGGGCTATACTTGGGCTACATCTGGGTGATATTTGGGCTACATTTGGGCTCTTTTGTCTCTGGTGGCCATTTTGGGAGACTGCATGTCAGAATGTTTTAATGAAATAGAAAAGAATTTGAGAAGTCACTCAAAATGTGCCCTAATTTTTCATTCTGCAGCACTAATCATACTTTCTATGGCAAACTATACCCCCTCATGTTGTTTCTTTTTAAATTAAATGTTTTAAGAGTTACCACTTTATTCCAATCAAGATGGCTTCAGGTGTGCCATACCTTTGTAATAAGTAGGACTGTTAGCGCTCTAGTTGTTCTTTAGAATACTCTGGGACATTCTGTCATTGGGCTATACTTGGGCTACATCTGGGTGATATTTGGGCTACATTTGGGCTCTTTTGTCTCTGGTGGCCATTTTGGGAGACTGCATGTCAGAATGTTTTAATGAAATAGAAAAGGATTTGAGAAGTCACTCAAAATGTGCCCTAATTTATCATTCTGCAGCACTAATCATACTTTCTATGGCAAAATATACCCCCTCATGTTGTTTCTTTTTAAATTAAATGTTTTAAGAGTTACCACTTTATTCCAATCAAGATGGCTTCAGGTGTGCCATACCTTTGTAATAAGTGGGACTGTTAGCGCTCTAGTTGTTCTTTAGAACACTCTAGGAGGCTGCAGTAGAACACAAAGGAATCAACTGACAGTCTCTGTCCTTGTTGGATGTACATGTTTTACTGAGAATGTCAGACTTCATTTTCTCATGACTGAGAAAGATAATGTGAATTTACAGAAAATATGCTTTCAGTTTAGCTTATAGATCCCCTTCCAAACCACTGTGGGAAAATCATGAGATATTAGTTTTCTTTCAAACAATATTCATGATATCACAGCAGAAGGTTTTTTCACATGGTAAAATCACCTTAGAACCCACCACAATTCCTAAAACGAGTATGGTACCATCAACAAATGATTTATAATGTAACTAAAGTCCTAAAACCCTCTATTAACTACAATGCTTTTTAATGAGGTGCTATCATGTATATTGGTCCCAAGATGGCTGCCAACACTTCTTGGATGAAGTGCTGACAGCCAATCAGATCAGATGTGTGGTTAGGCTCCGCCCAGATATATATCTTTTTTGGAACCTAAATTACTCAAAATCCACTGGAGCACATATATTGAGACCTAGCAAAGGCACATCGGGCTAACAGTCCCTACAATTTTGCCAAGTTTCGTGCAAATCCATTCAGCCGTTCGGGCTAAAAGTGAGGCCAACCGCCCTATGGAAATTAACATGGGAAAAAAGCGTTTTGGGACCCCCCTTTTTGTCTCGGCCCCCCCTTGATGAAACCCCCCCAAATTGTCAGGGGCTGCTCAGAAACAAAATGTTCCATTTTCCTGAAAGTTTCAGCCAATTCCGTCCACAAACGCCAAAGTTATTAGACATAGAATTTTCAAAAATCCCATAGAGAAAAAATCCTAACTATATATACCTACTGGCGACCGGCAGTAGGTAATATATATATATATATATATATATATATATATATATATATATATATATATATATATATATATATATATATATATATATATATATATATATATATATATATATATATATATATAAGGCAGGCCTATTAGTTTTGTCTTATGTATATATATATATATAATGCAGGGCTATTGACTTTGTCTGGTGTTTTCCGCCCAAATTTCAGCAATTCTTGGCTTGTTTTGTGTTAGTTTTTGTAAAACGTTATTGTTTAGAAAGCTGCTGTGTGTTCATAGATCTAAAAAAAAAACAAAAAAAACTTTAACTATAGGGAAAAATGTTTTGGGGTCCCAAAAAAAAGCTCATAGTCCTACCTAATGAAAAGATCTACTTTGTGTGTGTATTTGCTCCCTGTAAAAGAGCAGCATGCTGTAACTTATAGTCGAGTCAGCCAATGGCTGAAGTAAGTAGGCTGATGGATTGCTCCTTGATGCATGCTCAAGTGGGTAGGAGAAAAATGTGAAAGATAATCACATAACCACAGACAAATAAATGAGGTGTGACTGAAAACTCTATAAGTAATTGTGTTTTACACGTAACTTTACTAAAATCAAAAGGTCTTGGCTAACACTGACCTAAAAAAAGCAATAATTCTGTCATTAGCTTCTAGCCTCTTGCCTTTGAGAAAGTAGGGGCGAAAGATAGAAAGAACAAAAGAAAGATGGAAGGAAAGAAAGGAAACACAGAAATAAAAAAGGAAAGAAAGAGAGAAGGCAAGGAAGAAGGCAGGAAAGCAAGAACGAATGAAAGATACAATAAAGGAAAGAAAGAGAAAAAAAACAAAAAATGAAGGAAGAAAGAAAAAATATGAAAGAATGAAGACAAGAAAGAAGGAAAGGTGCAAATAAAAGAAGGCGAAAAAAGAAAGGAAGGATAGAAAGATGAAAGAAAGAAGAAAAGATTAAAGGAAATAAAGTAGGAAAGACGGAATGAATGAAAGAATGGATAGAAAGACAGACAAGGAAGGAAGAAAAGAAAGATAATAGAAGGAAGGAAAGAAAGAAAGGAGGGACAGCAACCAAGAAAAAAAAGGAAGAAAGATAATAGGCAAAAAAAAACAAGGAAGAAAAAAAAGGAAAGAGACAGAAGGAAGGAAAGAAAGAAGATAAAAACAAAATAAAGCATGTACTGCAATTTAAACACAATAAAGGTTGTTTTCTTCCTGGCACAGAGTATTGAAGAACCATTAGTGAAAATAAGTCCAGATTGTCTGTTTATGAATTCACATGTATAATATTGAAACTGTCCGATTGTGTACTGCATGCACGGTAAAAAGAGGATAACTACAGAACAGTTTCAAATGGACACTGCGATATACCAGCAGTCACATAATGAAAGGACACACCAAAAGGAATTAAAAAAAGCATTTGCAGGAGACAATAAGTTATGAAGTGTGGAATGTGGCCTGTGCTCACATGTTGTATACGGCATCCTGATTTCACCTCAGGCTCTAAGCACAAAGGCAACACTGAACTAATTATAAAGTAAAAACAAAATTCTGGTACTGAAGGGAAATACCTTGTATGCCGATGTGTTCATTGTGAGAGAGCAAACTACAGTCACTCAAAGTGAAGTTAACCAGTGGCTGAAATAGGCTAATACATTGCCTCATGCTGTACTGTGTAGGGAGCAGAGGTAAAATGTGAATAACACAACAGTAGGCCAATGGATGAAAGAGGTGGATGAAAGCCCCTTTAAGTAAGTTCAGCATACATCTAGTTTTAGTAAAATCAAAAGGCCTTGGCTAATGCCAGACCAAAATAACAATTGGATCGGTATTTATGTTTGAAATGCCTTTATCATTAATATAACCATTGCCATTTTGACCAATAATCATGGTCAATAAAATACTTTGAATTAAGTATTACAAATCAAAACAGTAGGTGTCAGAATGTTTCTTTACACTTATCAGGAACATTAAATGCAGCCATGGGCCAACCCCTAGAAGCCCCTGCATTCTAGAGACACCTTACTGGCAGCTAGCAGGCAGACATAGGAGAGGGGTGTGGCATCTCGCCCCTGGGAAAAGCGACAACACTGGAGAGAAGGCGACCACATTCTCGTGTCAACATGGGAAAGGTGGACAAGTTGCAACCTAAGATCCACTTCGAACAACGGAAGTCCTGGAAACATGAACAAGATTCAGAGGAAGGCCCGAACATGCAAGAAGATGACCCGGTCACAGCGGAGGGTGATATTCGCACTATCTTGGCCTCCATGCAAAATAGCTTGAAAAAAACTCTGTCTAATATAGACAGCAAGATAGACTCACTGGCAATGCACATGGACCGTCTGACAGAACAAATGGACAAACAGGCGGAGCGACAGGACATGACGGAACGACCAGTCACGGAGGTGGAAGAAGCCCAAACAGAAATCCACTCAGAACAGAAACAAATGGGGAAAGTTTTGCTCACTCTACAGGACAAGCCGGAAGACCTCGAAGCTTGCCCTCGGAGAAGTAATACAGAATACCGCAGTTAGAGCCCTTTTGGGCTTGCGTAGAGTCTGTTTGGTGTCCAATACTATTCACCGCCTTCATTGACTGCCCGTGGCTCAACGGATCGAATTTAAGGCCCTCTGTATAGCCTTTAATATTTTGAAGCTCGGATTGATGGGATATAAATACGATGAATACATGTTATTGGCCTAATATATAAAATATAACCCTAGAACCGCACGTTAAAATAGGATTATTCACATTGTATTATTGTAGTTAGGAATGATTCACTGAAGGGCTGCTTGAACCTATTGGTATGACCGGAGCCATCTTGTTTCATTTCTCTGCTCCAAGTACTGTTTCCCTGAAATCATGTGATTAGGCTTTCTGCACGAAACCACGATGGCAGACCGATCTGCCGGGAAAAGGCAGAAGGTTGCAGCTATGCTTAGGTTGCTGAAGCTGGATGTTATATGTTTTCAGGAGACACCTTTGAGGGGTAAGGATAAATACCTCAAGGATCAGCTTGGCTCTGAGGTCTTAGCACATACGCAGCAGGATTCCAAAACAAAAGGAGTTGCTATAATCGCTAAAAAGGGAGTTATACAGGTGAAGAAGAGAAAGGAAGATGATGGGGGGAGATGGGTCATGATCGAAGGGGAAACATCTGTGGGGTGTTACACTATTGTCTCAGTATATGGCTCAAACAACGATGAACCCGAAGTATTTGACTTCCTAGATATGGAACTAGCCCTCTGGCCAGAACCTGTGATCTGTTGTGGGGATTTTAATGTCAACGGCTTGTCAGGGTTGGGTCTGTCGGGAGGGGGGGTTCAGGGGGATCGCAAAAAGAAAACATGTAGGGCTATTGGCAATTTAGCATATCACAATGCACTGGTAGATGTCTGGGCAGCCAACAATCCTACTGGGACAGGCAGTACTTTCTATTCTGCTCCTCATAGGGTGATAGCTAGATTAAAATACTTTTTGGTTTCCAGCTCTCTAGTTTCCGGTACACAAAAAGAGAGGCTCCCTCGCTTCTTCTCAGACCACAATCCCTTAGTATTAACTATCCCCCAGAACCCTAGGGGAGAACACAAAGAGTATAACTGGACGTTTGAGAGAGGGCTACTTAGGGAAGAAGATTACGTGACTAAAATGAGGGTATGGATTAGGCAGTTCTGGGAAGTGAATAGAGGTACGACATCTGCGGGGATGGTCTGGGATGCTTTTAAAGCAGGGGTAAGGGGGGAAACACTGGCCTACACACTCCACAGGGGTAAAAGTGAAAAATCAGCATTAGCTAAAAGACTGAATGACCTGATGGAACTGGAAGAGCAACTTATTTGAGCAGTCATTAGTCAAGAACCATTGGAGGAGATCTTATTGGGGATTGAGTTGAAAAAATCAGAGGCTAGCGAGAGCTTGGCAAGGAAAGCTGCAAGCAATTACTTGACGAAAAAGGAAAAATGCTATGAATTTAATGAGAGGGTAGGCCATCTCTTAGCAGTCCGTATTAGACAAAATATGGCAGCTGGTGAAATAAAAGAAATTAAGGATAGAGGGGGAAGGGTTGCGAATAAGGTAGAGGATGTACGGGAAGTTTTTAGGGAGTTTTACTCTGATCTATATGATCAAGACCTGGGTAATGTAGATGCTGGTATAGAGGATTATCTAACAGGTATTCCACACGAGGAGTTGAGTGACGAGAGG
The DNA here is from genome assembly GCF_964263255.1 of Lissotriton vulgaris. Classification (NCBI taxonomy): domain Eukaryota; kingdom Metazoa; phylum Chordata; class Amphibia; order Caudata; family Salamandridae; genus Lissotriton; species Lissotriton vulgaris. The sequence goes on from NW_028252514.1 coordinate 29,723, forward strand.
AAATAAGCACTGGAGATGCCATTGACACTGAAGGAAGTTCAAAATGCAGTAACCAAACTCCCCTCAGGGAAGGCAGCAGGGCCTGATCAATCCCGGCGGAATTTTATAAAACCTTTTGGGACACCCTGGGGATTGATATGCTGGAGACATTAAGGCAAGCACAGAGGGGGGAAGCTATTCCTCGGCCTTGGGCCGGAGCGAACATTATAGTAATTTTGAAAAAAAACAAGCCACACTTGGAGCCGGGGTCGTATAGGCCAATAACACTTATGAATGCTGACGCAAAAATTTATTCTAAGACACTCTCACAAAGGTTAAGCAAGGTGATTGACGGTTTAGTTTATGTAACACAGCACAGCTTTATACCAGGGAAAGGGACCACGCAGCACACAAGACAGATGGTCACCATCCTGGATGCAGCAGGAGCCACGGGGGACCCTGTCTCGGCTATTTTTTTGGATGCGGAAACGGCCTTCGACAGGGTCTCCTGGGGGTATCTATGGAAGGTCTTGGATTGGTTTGGTATGGTGGTAGGTTTTATTAAGGCCATACAGGCTCTTTATGTGGAACCTATGGCAAAAGTGAGGATAAACAAAGGGTATACTGCCGAAATACGAATAAGGCGCGGCACACGGCAGGGCTGTCCGGCCTCGCCACTTCTCTTCGCGATATGTCTGGATCCCCTACTGCGCAAGCTGGAAGGGAATACCAATATCTGCCCGGTAAAACTACATAGCTATGAGTATAAAATACTCGCTTATGCAGACGACGTGGCGGTGGTCACGCCAGATCCGGAATCGGCAATTATAGAAATAGAGCAGGAGGCCACAGCTTTTGGTGGAGTGTCGAGCTATTCCCTAAATAAAGAAAAGACACAGATTGTACAGAATAACTTGGTCAACTATCAGGATATAAGAGTGGTCCCAGAAGCTACGTGTTTAGGAGTAAAAATCACAACTGACCTAGATAGGCTAGTGGAGATAAAAATGGGCCCCTTGTTGGCAAAGGTAAAAGAGAATACTGAAAGAATTAACAATCTGCATCTGACCCTGATGGGTCGTATCAACGTAATAAAGATTGTAACATTCCCGAAGTTCCTCTATCTGTTTAGAGCCATCCCGTTATTCTTTGACAACATATGGTTTAATAAACTTGAAGCGATTTTGAATAAGTTTATATGGGCTCAGGGGAAGACAAAGAGAGCCTATCGACACCTAACGGTATCCAGAGAAAGGGGCGGCTGGGGGGCACCAGACTTTAGGCTCTATTACTGGGCTGCTGCCTTGCAGTATTGTCAGGGGTTGATAGGAGGGGGAGGCTCAGGTCAGATAGTGGGGGGCAGCTCGGGATTCACCAATGTTTATACTACACTTTTGGGTGAGGGGGCAGAGAACGGGTTTTTAAATACAATTGATTTTAGCTATTTTAAGCACACACGATTCAAGACACTAATGGCGGCCTATAGGGTCTGGAAAGGGATTACAAAGAAAATTGGCCTAGGAAGGTATAATAATTATACACGACTGTATATGAACTGTTCACTACCGAGGGACATTTTTAGGGATATTACTATGAGGGACTGGAATAGCAAGGGGATTGTGAAAGTGGGTAATCTATTGGATAGCCAGGGGAGCATACTACAGTTTGGGGAGCTGCAAGTAAAATTTGGGCTAGAACTTCATATGTAAAATCATGGAGTATATAGACGGCTCTAATATGTGCACCATTAGGCAGTTGTATGCGGAGCTGAAAGCAAGTAAAACTGACGACAGGGGGAAATATGCTCTAAAATGGACAGAAAAACTGGGGGCAGAGTCAGAAAGCTTTCAGGTATCTCTGGATCTGGTGGTGCTATGTTCAGCTACCTTACAATCCCAACATTTTAAGACTGTATACTCACTGTACCACACTCCGGCTAGAATTGCCCAGCGGTACGGCTGGAAGGGGGTAAGTGTTGATACCTGCTATGTAAGGTCTGGCATATAAGGGGGGTTAGGTCAATACGCAAGTTGTGTATCTTTCTTTTTCCTTTATGGTTGTTTATTTTTTATTGCTTGGAAATATATTGTATGTTTATTTGGGGGTCCTCTTATGATGCCATGTACTAGAAGCACGCTGTAATTTGGTTATGTTGTATAATAACCTGATGCACTGTTGTGTGCTGTAACACATACAGGAACTTTGCAGAAAAATTTAAAAATGCTTAATAAAATATAAAAAAAAAAAAATGAAATCACGTGATTAGGCTTTCTGCACGAAACCACGATGGCAGACCTAGCTGTCTGCTCCACTCATTAGTTTGTAGCTCAGGTAAACCCAAGGTCACACCTGCCCTTCTTGTGGGATGCACACATTCTAGCAGAGCCCGTTCCTGCACTCCCCGAGCTACAGATAGAATGGGAGGCACCTTACTGACCAGCCCCCAGAATAGCTTAGGCCTAGCTGCTAGCAATCAATTGGTGCCTTATGTGGGTCTTCCTGCTGGCTCACTGACAAGTTGTATCTTTCCTAGTAAGGTGACATTGTGCTATGTGTGAAACGCATATATGCTTTGCCCTGATTGTATGTAGGCAGTCTCCTCTGCGCACCTCCGAGGGTTGTGTAGACTGAGGCTTCCCTGTCAGGGCTTGTATCTGCAGAATAAACAATTGAACCTTCTCCATTGCCGACTGACTTATTATTCATTTATATGGTATTTGGGTGCTGCTGTTGGCAAAACAAATGGCTGGAAGAAAGACAGCCTGCCCCTCCCGAAGGCAGCCCCAGTTTTGATATGTATGTGAAACACGGTCTTACACCAATTTTGTTTAATACAATTTGGAATAAGTATACCAAAGATAAGTCCGATTTGCAATGGCCTCTAACGGGGTCGTTTGAAGAGAAAAAGATTAATTACATCCAAAACAAACTGTTTATGAAGAAAAGCCGCCAGTCGATGTTTGACTCCTTGAACCTATGGTTGAAGGGGGCAAAACGACGACGGATAAGAGAAGAGAAATTGGGAAAGCTTAAATCAGGACAGACAGTCACCCAGAAAGCTATAGCTTATGACAAAGGAAAGGTGGAGGAAAATATCGCACAAATGGATAGGCAGTTCCGTTTAGAGACGGACAAAAGTTATATGACACGACCAGAGACTAGAGATGAAATAGAGGATTTATTAGAAGCCCGACCACCCCCTTCTTATGCCCCACAGGGATTGTACCCAGCCGTGCCTTTGTTACGGGTGGGCCAAATTGGAGCAGCATCGGCCGCGGGAGCACCGGTAACGGCTGCCATGGCCCCTGCTGATGGATCAGTACGACGTGCGTTACTTCCTCCTCCCACTCTCCGACCAACTACCTCGCCTTTGATATCCTTACAGCCGGACGCGGCTGTCCCCTCCCCTTTGCATCCTGTATTTCTCTCCCCTCCGACTCAGACCGCCATAGATCCCTGATACACGGCGTGTCTAGATACCACGCCCAAACGCCTTAGACCGGACTTGAGTGATCAACGAGTCTATACTAGGTCGTTATTGGGTACGGAAGAAAGGAAGGCCATAGTAATTCAGGCATCCCAGTGGATGCGGAGCGCCATTTACACCTTGGCGGACATTTGGAGCACCATGAAGGATTTTGAACCGGTTGCGCAGCAACTGGCTGTAGAGAACATGGCAATCCTATTGATTTCACTATGGGAGCAGTGTTTTGAGAAAGGAATACCTCCCCAAGTACTGCGTGATATAAGAGATCGAGCTTTTAAATTCCAATTACAGGCTGATGAAGTATATCAGAACGTAGCAACTCTTGTGCATTATCGCGAACTAATGCACCAAAAGTGCGTCGATTGGGGAGCGCAGCACCCCATGAGAGAGGTGCATCCCCTCTTCTATCCTGAACTACCTGAATTAAGGGATGGCGGTGGCGTAGTAACTAGGGCACGTGTGGACGCTAGACTTCAGGAACAATGGGTTTATACCCCTTGGAAACTAAGCGAGGTCCTCACTCTAAAAGCTCAACTCCCCGACCCAAGTAAGAATCCCATGGCTTACTATAAGGAATTGACTGAGGCAGCTAATTCAGCTATCATGGCAATACCCGATATTGAACTGTTCTTTGGCCTTTTGATCCCGGTAGACATTTGGAGACAAATACATGACACAGACCATGCCCCCGAATTGGGAGGGACATAGAACCAACTAAAAACTTGGGACAAAGAATTAAAGCCTGGAGAAAAACCTAGAGATGAGATACTAGCGGTACCAGCTAAGATTATTACCTATATGTAGACCCTCCTCCCTCCTAGAAAAGTTGATTGGGACAAATTAACCACCTGTAGACAGAAAAAGGATAAAAGCGTGTCAGATTTCTTTACCAGGTTTGAGAAAGTCTTTATAGACTTTAGTGGGCAAGACCTATCAATGGAAGGTGGGATACGGTTGTTTGTGAATCGGTTTGTTACGAATTTACTCCCTGAAGTTATGTCCCGTCTCCAAGCAGCCGAGAGCACGTGGACTACGGCTGCCCCATCAGTGATTCTCAGTATGGCCCAATATTATGAACATCGAGAGAATGAAAGCAAAGAAAAGTCAGAAAAGAAGACTAAGGACTTGAAGACTAGGGTTCTGTTGCAGCAAGTTAGCAGAGTACAGGGCGCAGGCCAGGGAGGGCGTGGCTCATTCCAGAGGGGTGCAATGGCAGGAAGAGGTAGAGGAGGTTGCACGAACATTGGTATAAATCAATGTTCCTATTGCAAACAGGAAGGGCATTGGAGGGCAGATTGCCCTCTGTGGCTGTCAAAGTATGGAGGTAATAGAGGATGAGGAAGGGGTCGGGGGAATATAGACCGAAATAGCATGAGATGAGAAGAAATGCAACATGAGGATTCCCGGAAGAATTATTTTGACAATCCCCAAACCAGACAGTACTACAACGAGAACTATAGGGATGATGGGTTTGACGGACAGGATTATTCATGAGACAGCCAAGGACAGAGCGGGGGCCACTTTACAGTACCAGTTGACCAGGAGGGACCTTATGCACAAGGGGAACTGTTGGGAACATCGGGAAAATTTCTAGTGGATACTGAGGCTATGAATAGTTCAGTTGCCCATACACTGGTCCCAGGGGATGCTCTGTCTGGCCAAAATAACGTATCAGTGGGATTCTCTGAAATACCTGTGGTAAGCCCTGTTTCTAAACCTCTACCCTTCACTGTAGGTCCCATTTCTATACATTCACCTTTTCTGTTAACTTCGAATTGTGGAGAAAATCTTTTGGGTCTGGACATTTTGAAAAAGTTACATGCACGAATTTATTGTTCCCCCAATGGTGTCTATTTGACAATGCAGAAACCACCCCCGAATGCAGCCCAATATTTTGCCAAAAATGACAGCCTTCCCCCTGAATTCTCTACGATTCCTCAGACACTGTGGGCTACAGGAGATACCGATGTTGGCCTGTTAAGAATAGCCCATGTGTCAGTAACCTTGAAACCTAATGTTCAGCTGCCCCGCATTCCGCAGTATAAAATTTCACCAGAAGGTGAACAGGCCTTGTTGCATATTATTCGTGACCTCATTCAGAAGGGGGTGGTGGAGGAGACAGCTGCTAATGTTTGTAACAGCCCGATTTTACCGATTTTGAAGAAAACACCAATTGACGGTGCCCCGGATTATAAGAATACATATCGTTTTGTAATTGACCTTAGAGAGATCAATAAAATTGTAGTTCCGCAATATCCGGTGGTACCTGATATAACTGCTATTCTGACAATGATCCCCCCTACAGCTCAGTATTTTTCAGTAATCGATTTAAAGAATGCTTTCTTTAGCATCAAGGCTATACAGAGAGTCCTAACATTTATAGCCAAGCTTTGAAAGCAGTCCTCGATGAATTAATTTTGCCAGCGGGGAACGCGATCATCCAGTATGTGGATGATATTTTGGTGGCCTCCGACACACAGTAAGGCTGCAAGGAGGCCACGGTTAAATTATTAAAACATTTGGCAGAAAAAGGTAATAAAGTATCCCTTTCTAAATTTCAGTATTGTCGACAGGAAGTGACCTACCTTGGCCACTTACTGTCAAAAGCGGGGAGACGATTGACTCCAGAGCGAATATCTGTAATAACTAATATGTCTGTAACTCGTACTCAATGTGATGTTCGTGCTTTTCTTGGCATAACCTCTTACTGTCGCCAGTTGATTCCTAACTATTCCCTTCTCTCTAAACCCTTGTTGTATTTGACAACCAAAGATGTGCATGAATCCTTACCCTGGATGGATGAATGTCAAGAAGACTTTGATTCTTTTAAGTCTGCTCTTTGTTCTGCACCTGTCTTGGGTACTCCACATTACCGGAAGCCTATTTCACTCTATGTGCACGAGGTGGACAGTTGTTCACTTTCAGTATTAACACAGGATTTTGGTGGAAAGCAGAGACCCTGTGCATTCTTTTCATCAGTTTTGGATATTATTGCACGAGCCCTCCCGAGTTGCCTGAGGGCCACGGCTGCAGTAGCGGTGGCCATCCGGCAATCAGTGGGATTAGTTTTAAATACGGACCTCACAGTCATGGTACCGCATGCTGTGGATATCCTTTTGAACAGAACTAAGACCCATCGCCTTACGAGATTGACAGGGTACGAGCTGACCTTGTTTGCACCTCATATCACATTCAAAATATGTGCAACTCTGAACCCAGCCACATTACTACCACTCCCTTCAAACGATGAAAAGGACGTCGTCCATGATTGTATTTTTAGAACAGAAGAAGAAACGAAGGGACGTGTAGATCTTACTGACATCCATTTAGCTGAACCTCAAGGAGAGTTGTATGTGGATGGCTCTTGTTTTAAACTACCAGATGGCACTGTGACAGCTGCTTATGCTATCACAACATTGAAAACGGTGGTGGAGACCGCAAGGATTTCCCATCACTCGGCCCAGTCAGCTGAACTAATAGCCTTGTTAAGAGCATGCAAATTGAGTGAAGGACTGAGGGTGAACATTTTCACGGACAGCCAGTACGCCTTCGGCGTAGCCCATAGTTTTGGGAGGCTGTGGAGGGAGAGGGGTTTCTTTACTACGCATGGCCAGAAAATTCAACATGGCCCCTTAATTGATAGACTGTTATTTGCCTTAACACTACCAGAGAAAGTGGCCATCATCAAGTGCAGCGCCCATACAAAAGTTGTTGATTCCACTGGGAAGGGAAATGCTTTTGCTGATTCAGTAGCGAAAGAAACAGCCCAGACTAGAATGAACCCCATGTTCCCTAGCACATCGACCCGGTGGGTAGCAGAAACATCCCTGTTTGACAATACTATTGAAAGTGTGAGAGAACTACAGAAGGAAGCAACAATAGATGAAGTACAGAAGTGGGAACTGGAAGTAGGAAAACTAGACAAGAATGATTGTTGGATAGACCTATCCGAGAAGCAACGAGGGTTACTGCCCAATGCATTAGTATATGCTGTAGTGACAATGGCCCATGGTCCAGCCCACATAGGCGCAAAAGGTATTTGTGCTGTATTAGATCCAGTCTGGAACAACCCAAACATTTCTAAAACTGCAGCACATGTAGTGAAATATTGCCCGGTGTGTTTACGCCACAATCCTGGAGATAGAGAATCTGGTTTGAGTGGAAATTTTGCCCCACCGTCCTTGCCTTTTGAGGTAATACAAATTGATTACATCCAGATGGAAAGAGTGAACAACTTAAAATACGTATTAGTAGTGGTATGTGCTTTTAGTAAATGGGTTGAAGCCTACCCCACTAAAGAAGCCACTGCAGTTGCAACTGCTAAAGCCTTGGTTAAAGAGTACTTGCCCCGATATTGCTTGCCCCGTGTCATCTGGTCCGACAATGGACCTCATTTTAATGCTCAGCTAGTACAGAGCGTTTGTAAAGGATTGCAGATAAAACAAAAGTTACATGCCGCTAGACATCCCCAGTCGGCTGGACTAGTTGAAAAATATAATGGCACACTAAAATTAATAATGGCTAAAATCTGTGAGAGTACCGGATTAAATTGGCCTAATGCACTCCCGTTGGCACTATTGTCTTTAAGGACAACCCCTCACACTAGAACTGGATTGTCTCCTTACGAGGTGATCTTTGGTAGACCCGCCAATGTGTTGGGAGTTCCCAGACCCGATCCTTTAGGGATATTGATTAACCTTTGATGACAGACTACCTGTACGCCTTTACTAATGATCTGCGTTCTATTCATCAACAGGTATCGGACACATTGCAGCCACTACCGGAGGGTCCTGGACATCGATTGGAACCTGGCCAGTGGGTACTGGTGAAGAACTACAACGGAAATCGAGTTTGGAGCCCAGGTGGTCAGAGCCCTATCAGATACTCCTGGCGACGAGAACGGCGGTGAAAGTGCATGGAAGAAAACACTGGATCCACGTCAGTCGTCTAAAACGCCTGCCGCTGCCTTTACCGTTCGACCTACAAAATCGAGAAGGAATTCCGAGCCAGGAAGGAGAGCTGATTCAAATCTTCTTGCCTTTTTCAGATGCCCAAGAAGTAGGGCAACCGAGTGAGGTGTTGCCCACTGTTGAAAGTGAGACAGCCCAATCAGTGGAGGCTGTCATTTCCAAGGCACCACATGTTTTGCATGCACCAGATGCCCTTGCAGCAGAATTGTTTTCTGACCAGGAAAAACCTGGCCGTTGTAAATACGACCTGCGTCCCCAAAAACAGTGCAGTACCCCAGTTCCCAATGGTAGGAGCTAGACAGAGACTTGAGTTGAGGAACGTCGGATAGAATTACTGGGGTACTGAGCGAGACACTGGACTGAACCCGTTGAGAGCTTGGAACATTGTGCTAAATAGCTCTGTTCAGAAAGAAAGACCGAGTTAAGGGCCGCGGTCGTACTACTGGAATATAAAGCTTGTTCTTTTTGATGAACAATAGGAGTCTGCCTGTGAGGCTCTAACGGACACAGGGAGAAGATCCCTCAGTGGAAAGAAGAACCCTCCGGTGGTGTGCGTGCTTTGTGGATACAAAGATTCGTTTTTGGACTTTTAGAGAGGATCCGAGTTAGAATTTGGACTTATAGAGAGCATGTTTCCTTTTGCCCGATCTGTCATGGAGGATGAGCGACCAATTGGCCCACGACGGTATATTGATAATACGCAAGTGTTTTCCGGATGGACCACCAGAGTGAAGGTGGCATTCGTTGCTTTTATTGTTGTAATTACGGTAATTTTAATGTGTGCATTTGTGTACCAAGTATTTCAGCACCCTGTACAGAAACTGCTAGGAACTACCCCTGCCCCAGAAGAACATCTGTTTTATTCCTTACCTCCACATAAGGCTAGGCACAGAGAAACTTATGCGAAAAATGTTTTTATTGAAATGTTACATCAGACCCATAGCACCACCACCAAGATGAATTGTTGGGTCTGTGGGTTACTCCCATCAGTAATGCATCAGCATGAATGGTTTATCTCCCTGCCCTTGTCCCACCTAGCTAGCTGTGAGGCCTGGTTCCAAATATTGTCATTAATGTATTCCCACTATGTAGCTGAACCTAAGATATATACTGAGAAAGACTTTGAGGCCATTCTGAAATATATAGAGCGACGCCAAGGATTTGATGCTGAGGGGAATGGAGGAGAGGGATCCTTAGACCCAAATGCTTGTATGAATGTATACACTGAATATTAAAATGCTACCTGGTTACAAGAGGAAATACAAGATTTTGAACTTTTCAACTCCACTATGTATTTTCAGCATTTTAAGGAATGAAATGTCACCAATGACAATGCTTTGCCGATTCCCATCATAAATAGCACTTCCCCCTTTTGCATACAGGGACAAGGTCATATTAAGGTAGGACACCGTAGATGTAATTATACTTACACCTTGCATACATTCAGTTCTCCTTCTGTGATTACTCCCCCTAATGTATTTTGTGTGCAGTGGAAACGCATATACCTGGCTTCCTCGGGGATGGGAAGGGCGGTGTTACCTCTCATTTCTCTACCCCCCGGTTTATATTGCCCCATCTGATTATCATAAGACCCATCAACTAGCTAGACGAGAAGTAGAATCTAATAGAAGCATTAGGAGTTTTGATACCGATAGTACTGATCAGATTGACACTTCCTTGCAGCAGTTTGAAGATATTTCCAAAGGTCTCACTCCTTTCTGGGGACCGATTTTCAATAGTCGAAGTATAAGACGCTTGTCGAGAATAGTGGAAAATGTGGTTCAGACCACAACTGGGATTCTGACTAACATTACTGTAGAGCTTCAGGCTACGAGGCTTGTTTCGCTCCAGAATCGAATGGTTCTTGACGTCATCCTGGCAGATAGGGGTGGAGCCTGCCGCGTGATCGGCAGCTCTTGTTGTGTTTTCATTCCTGATTCAGCCCCTACCATACACCTTGCAATTGAGAAACTACACCGGTTAGCTAGTGAAGCACATGTGGACAATGGTACTTGGTCCCTTAGTGGATGGTTCTGGGGTCTTTTGTCTACCTGGGTTTGGAAAATATTCATGATTCTTGCTGGAGCCTTTGGAGTCATATTTACTTGCTGCCTGTGTCTCCATTGTGGCCCGGCTTGCTGTTCTTTCTGTGCAGCTAGAATAACGTCCGCCTTGAAAATCTCTCAACAGACTAAAATCAACAAACAAATGATCCAGAAGGAGGTCTCAGATCTTATGCAGATCGATGAAGGAGTGTTTGTAGGATAAATTTAGTTATATTGGCTATAGTAGGCCAAAAGTAATACATGTTATTGGCCTAATATATACAATGTAACCCTAGAACCGCACGTTAGCATAGCATTATTCACATTGCATTATTGTAGTTAGGGATGATTCATTGAAGGGCTGCTTGAACCTATTGGTATGACCGGAGCTATCTTGTTTCGTTTCTCTGCTCCAAGTACTGTTTCCCTGAAATCACGTGATTAGGCTTTCTGCACGAAACCACGATGGCAAACCTAGCTGTCTGCTCCACTCGTTAGTTTGTAGCTCAGGGAAACCCAAGGTCACACCTGCCCTTCTTGTGGGATGCGCACATTCTAGCAGAGCCAGTTCCTGCACTCCCCGAGCTACAGATAGAATGGGAGGCACCTTACTGACCTGCCCCCGGAATAACTTAGGCCTAGCTGCTAGCAATCAACTGTGCCTTATATGGGTCTTCCTGCTGGCTCACTGACAAGTTGTATCTTTCCTATTAAGGTGACATCGTGCTATGTGTGAAACGTATATATGCTTTGCCCTGATTGTATGTAGGCAGTCTCCTCTACGCACCTCCGAGGGTCGTGTAGACTGAGGCTCCCCTGTCAGGGCTTGCATCTGCAGAATAAACGATTGAACCTTCTCCATTGCCGACTGACTTATTATTCATGTATATGGTATATGGGCTATTGGTGAGTATAGTCCATTAGTCTAATATTTTGGTTCCTTCAGGATCCCCCTGTGCCTTGACAGATCTGCTTTCTTTTTATGTTCCTTCCCATCAGCTCCACTCCATGGGCCATAATTGGGTGTTGGTCCCTCGAGTTAGGAAAACTCGGGCCGGAGGTCACTCTTTCCGATATAGAGCGGCGATTCTTTGGAACTCTCTGCCCTCCATATTTGTGGCCTCAACAATCTCACTGATTTTAGAAAAGATATTAAAACCTTTCTTTTTCCTACTATGTAGGCTGCTGTCTGTGGCAATGCAGCTGTTGCTGCTGTTAGCGCTGGGACGCCCCTTGGCTGGGGCAGCAGTCGCGCTCTATAAATGTTTTAAATAGAAATAAAATAGAATAATATACGGATCACGGCCTTCCGGAAACCACCAATGTGGGCAATATGGAACTCTTTTTGGAAAAGTTACTGGAAACACAGTTTGGTAGGGGCACGTTCTCCCCTATGTTTATCATTGAGCGAGCACATTGCTCGGTTTGTCCCAGACCTCCCCCTGGAGCGCCGCCAAGGCAGATCATCGCAAAATTGCTAAATTACAGGGACACAGATGCAGCGTTGTAGCAGCGCAAGAGAAGCAAACACTCCACTATGAAGGGTCCGATCTCTCGCTGTATCCGAATTTCACGATTCGCGTGCAGGAGGCACGCATACAATTTGCACTGTTAAAGAAACAACTTTGAGAACAACAATAGGACTACGCTATGCTATACCCGGCGAGACTAAGAGTGAACAGACAGGGGCACTCTCGAATCATCACGGACCCAAAAACTTTGCAAAAAGCCCTGAAGGAATGGGCAAAGGACAGAACTCTCCAGAAGACATCGCCTGCTCATGAGGGGGCTACAGGAGGTGACCTCGATGAGCAAGACTGAAAGCTGAACTGTTCAACTTGTCAGATAAGTCATTGCGGGGTGGGGGCAAGAAATTGTAAAATCTCAATGTGAGCAGAGGAGGAGAGGGGGTTTATTTTTCTGAAGAGGTTAGTGGAGAGCAATAAGAAAAAAGCGCATTAGACAGCGGAAAGGGGACTCTGCTCAGTACAGTTCGGTATAGACATACATGGAGACATGTTTGGTTGAGATTGCCTTGGATTGGGAGTCTACTGGTACTGACATGCGCACCAAGAAAAAGTTCATATGCAGCTAAATACTTGCTTGATGGCAAATGGTCAAGTTGACACACTTAGAGCGTACGTGAGTGCGCAGGGCTCAGGCAACATCTGCCCCAGTGTGTGAACCACAACCTGGAATTTTTTCGTTTCCTTTTCTGTTTTTTGGTTGGAATGGTTTCATATGACCAAACAGTAGAAGTATGGGGTTTGTTAAGGGCATTCCGCCAATGCGAAGTTGGGATGTGCATGGTGTGGGATGGGAGAGGAGGGATTCTGAGAAGTGGTAAGTCATAACTATGGTGCAGCTACAACAGCACACACCGGGGTTAGTGTGGCATGGTACATAGGAGCGCGGGGAGTCACACAAACACCAGCAGGAGACAGATGGGTTCTACCCCTGAATTCATGACACAGAAACAGCCTAATTTGCTTAATTTACTGACCTGGAATGTCCGAGGCCTGATAATAGAAAGTTGAGAAAAGTTCTGGCATATCTCACTAGACACAATATTGATATTGTGTTGCTGCAAGAGTCCCACCTTCCACTCAACAGTACAATGCTAACTGTAAGGGACTATATAGTAACGTACACGCAGCTGGGTTCACTGCTCATGCCCGGGGCATCATCGCTTGGCTGAATCCGAAGTCAGGTTTGCAGCTTTTGCCATTGGAAATGGATGGGTATGGGAGATATGTTATTTTGAGATGTCGTGGAAAAGGGATAGATCTGATTACTGTTAATGTACTAGCCCCAAATTATGATAACCCCAAATTTTTCAAAGGGATTATAGAGAAGATGCGACAACACGGGGTGACCTACCAGTTAAGGGGTTGGGACTTTAATTGTGTTCTAGACCCACAGTTGGACAGGTCGGGAGGGCGGGAATGACGCCCCACTGTAACAGCTCACATAAACACGGGGGCAATGGCGCAATTGGATCTTGTAGATGTTTGGAGAACGAGATCCCATGGCAAAACACTATTCTACATTCCATCATTTACAGACACACATTGATTACGGGTATCTTCTAGGGATTTGTACCCAAGAGTCAGAGATTGTGCAGTGCTGAGTTGCACTTTGTCAGATCACTCACCAGTGCACTTGGTCTTGGAGTTCTCAGTCAGGCGTATTCCACCCTTTACATGGCCATTCCATCTTTATTCCTTATTAGACCCTGTTTTCAAAGCTGACATGGCGGAAGCGATAGAAAGTTTCTTTGAACACAACATTGGCTCCGTAGATACATTTGCGGTTGCGTGGGAAACTTTCAAAGTTTATATTAAGGGAGTTGCTATGACTAAGCACTCGGGTGTCCTTCGGGCGCTGCGACAATGGCTAGCAGACTTGGAGGACAAACTACAAAGTAGACCACAGTCCGACCCCGATTAGCGGACGCAGGGAGAGCTCCGAGAACTGATCACTGAGTTCCAGAACACAGCTGATTGGGAAATTAAACACTTAGGCAAGTATGCAACAGCCTGCACATATGGAGAAAGCGAGCGACCGGGCTCGGTCTTGGCTTCACTGCTGAGGAAGCAAAGGGAGAAGGTAGAGGTGACAGTAATTAACAACGAGCAGGGAGAACCCCTCACGACTTCACTGGATATAGCGGACAGATTTTGGTGTTATTATGCTAGTCTGTAAACCTCTAGGGCTGGTGAACTTGATGCTCAGATTTTAGATTACGTGACACACATCAAGCTTCTGTGGCTGACGAATACATACAGAGAACGCCTCATGCGCCCGTTGGAAGCGGAAGAAATAACGACAGCGTTGGCAGGAATGAGAGCCAGTAGCACTCCGGGGACAGACGGGCTAATGGTTTCCTTTTATAAAGAGTTTAAGGACGTACTCACTCCACACCTACACACGCTGTTTGAAGACATATATGAAAGTGGTCAGCTACCTCCTTCTATAAGAGAGGCTCTTATCATTGCCATTTCAAAACCAGACAAAACACCAACGGAGTGTGCGTCCTATCGACCACTGTTGTTGTTGAATGTTGATACAAAGCTTTACGCAAAAATATTGGCTAATCGTTTAACCCCACTTGATCTGTTGCTGGTAGCTCTTGAACAGGTTGGCTTAGTTCCCAGCAGAAATCTAACGTACGATTTAAGAACAGTATTCGGTGCGATTCAACATATTATGCTGGAAGTGCAAGCGGTTGCCGTGTTTCTGGATATGGAGAAGGCATTCGATTCGGTCGAATGGTCTTTTATGAGACAGGTTTTGACACAGGGGCATATTTCTACAGATGCTGGGCGTACTGTACAGTAACCCGACGGCTAGAATAAGAATAGGGGACATGGCGACAGACTCCATATGCATTACCAGAGGGACGAGGCAAGGATGTCCGCTCTCCCTGGTTCTCTATGCTCTGACTGTGGAACCATTGCCCTGCGCGTTACGGGAATACCACAGATACAGAGGTATTGATTTCACGTGGGAAGAGTTAGTTATATCCATGTTTGCAGACAATACACTGCTATATATACGAAATCCCGAACACAACCTATCCCCTGTCCTTTGTGAGGTGGTCAAGTTTGGCACACTATCTGGCCTTAAGGTTAACTGGACCAAATCAATCATATTCCCACTCACTATTGCCACAGAGCAGTTTGCCTCCGAGTTCCCTGTGCAGTGGACGACAGACCCGGTGCGTTATTTGGGTGTCAAAGTGCATACGGACTCAGAAGTAGTGTTTCTAGAAAATTACAGAGTTGCAGTTAGTAAGTTAGAAGATGACGTTGAGCAATGGAATAGACTACCACTCTCGCTGATGGGCAGAGTCTCAATCATGAAAATGGTTGTGTTGCCACAGCTTCTGTTCCTGTTTGCTAATATACTGTCATGGTCATGGGCTGCGGCTCTAGGGGCACCACCAACCCACGTCACGTTAATACCATCAGCCCTTGCCACTGTAAGTGTGGGTGTTCATGCAGACTCTGTGGCAGGGTTCATTATCCGTTGGAGGATCGCTGCTCTGCCCACTTCAATAAAATGAGTGCATCATTGATGCAAGGTGACCACTTAAGACTGCAGCAATTAATGTATAACCTGTGTGTAGAACCAGAGTTTTAGTGAAGTATATATTGTACTTTCAAATATGCCTTACTCGTTATGCTGACACTTCTTAATTTCCTATAAGAAGGTTAATTCCAGGCTTAGCCGATTCTTACATGACCACACCTCCCGCGTGACATCACAGAACTCTTCTAAACAGCGCTGTATACATCTGGGCAGGTCTCTCCTATAAAAGAGGAAAACGCCCTAGAATGCGCACTCTGTAGTGTAAGCGCTCTAGTGTACGCACGTCGCGTGATGACGCGACGTGCCTTCGGCCATCTTAGGGATGCGCGCGCATCCTCAATGAGAAGGCGCGAGTGTCGGAGCACGGAGGATTACCGGCTCGGCTCTCTCTGAGATAGCTTACATAATAAACGACGTATCTCCCCAATTTGTGTTCTGTCGTAATTAACAGGAATTTCGCACCTTTACAATGGCGACGAGGTCGGGATGAAGACCAAAGAAAAAATATACGAAAAAAAAAACGAACAGACATTGGAGAAATAAAAGTCTCGAACCAGGCAGCAGACACACCAACCGATGCATCAGCCTGTAAGTAAGCAACCACATAGAGACAGTGGGACATCAGAGAGCGCGGCAGAGCCCATGGCCCCATGGAGGAGCCAAACTGAGCACCCGGGAGGAAGCAAAAGAGCGCGCAGAGGGGTAGACCACCCAGGGCACCCCACAACACAACACAACTAAGGGCAGGAGCACTGGCGACCTCAGGGAAGAGCAAAGGGGCAGAAACAGAGAGCCCCCAGCTGCAAACCGAGAAACAAGAGGAAAACAGTGCACCAGGCAGCCCCAGGAGCCACAGTGGGACCCCACCTACAGAAAGGCGCGAAAAGATGTGCGCACAAGCAGCGTCTGCGACGGCCCCCATGCAATTCTTACCCAAGCCAGGGGAACCCCTTATGAGGTGGGAAGATTGGAGAGACTATATTGACAACTTCATTGAAGTACTTGAGGATGAAAACAAAGAAAAGTTCACCAGTAAGAGGAAGAAGCGGATACTGCTACATAATCTAGGCCCGGAGGGGCTCAGGATCTTCAAAAACCTTGTACCCAAACAATGGGGGAGTACAGATGACGATGTGTATGCCCACGCAATTGAAGAATTAAACGAACACTACAGACCTGCGGTTTGTGTCTCGATCGACAGATACAACTTCCAGCAAAGGAAGCAACAACCAGGGGAATCAGTGGAAGAGTACGTGGCGGCATTAAGGAAGTTGGCGTCCACATGTAGATACGATACATTCCAAGATGAATTCATCAAGGATCAAATCGCGATGCACACCACGAGTACAGCTGTGCAAGACAAGCTGTGGGCCAGCGATGACGCCACCCTGAAGGAGGTAATGATAATAGTCAAGAGAGCGGAATTGGCGCGAAGACGCGCGGAGGCGGCAAAAAGAGAGACAGTAGCAAGTCCGATGGTGAACAGGATCGAAGACGATGAGCCTCGAAAGGACAGTGGAAGCAAAGGGCCCACATCGAAGGGACCGAACAGGTGGCAAGGGAACCCAGGACCACCGGGAAAACAGATGGGGAACAACAAGAAGGCCTGCTATAGATGCGGAAGCTGGGCACACGAAGCCTGTGACAGGAAGTGTCTGGCATTTTGCACCAAATGTATGTACTGTGGGATCGTAGGGCACTACGAGAAAGTGTGCCGCAGGAAGTCCTCCAGGAGTATGGTTAAATACATTGACCAAGGACAAGAGGACCGGGAGGAGAATGACCAAGAAGATGATGACACCGTACTCTGCATCTACGACCAAGTGTTAAGCGTAGACAACAAAAGATCGACCAAGCCGGTTCTGGACATGACGATTGGAGGAGTGCCAATAAATATAGTGGCAGATACTGGATCGCCCTATACCATAGTCCAGAGAGTGGTGTGGAATGAAACCTTCAAACAACATTTGGGCCCAGAACTGGAGCGACTGGACATAAGGCCAGTCACGTACAATGGAGATCGCATACCCATGGTAGGATTCAGGCCATTAAAGTTCGAATTCAAAGGACGTAGTGCCAACTGCAAACTGTACATATCTGAAAAGGGACCATCGGTGCTGGGATGGTTAGACCAGGGCGACCTGGGCATCAAACTGGACCCAGGAGATAAAGTGCAGATCCTACTCACTGAACCTGAAGTTTGGCCAGACCTGGACAAGTGGAATAGAGAGTACCCCAAAGTATTTGGAGGCACGGTGGGGAGGCTCGAAAAGTTCGCACACAAAATTGTTCTCAAGGCAGGTGCCATGACAGTGTCTCACAAAGTGAGAAATGTACCCCTCGCAGTGAGAGAGGCTGTGCAAGAAGAACTGCAAGAGTTGGAAAGAAGGGGAATCATTGAACCGATCACGTGCGCTGAGTGGCTGGCGCCATTGGTAGTGGTCATGAAACCCAGCGGGAAAGTCAGGCTATGCGTGGACCTGCACGAATTGAATAAGAACATTGTGGTGGAGAAGTTTCCCTTACCAAGGATCGAAGAGATGTTGGCCAAGACGAGAGGAATCAAATGGTACTCTACCATCGATCTAACCTCAGCATACCATCAAATCGCATTGCACCCGGAGAGCAGGAGGTTGACATCGTTCATTACCCCCTTCGGGTGCTACGAGTTCCGTCGCATGCCGTTTGGACTAGCATCGGCGACAGCGGTGTTTCAGAAATTGATGCACCAACTGTTTAAGAATATGGACGGCATCCAGTACTTCCAGGATGACATCCTAGTGATGGGGCGAGACAGGTTAGACCACGATGCAAAACTGACCAAAGTGCTGAGAGTGTTAGAAGAAAAAGGCCTCACAGCAGAATGGGAAAAGTGCCGCCTGGGCATGGAATCAGTGACCTACTTAGGGCATGAAATTGGAGTGCAAGGGATTACACCGAAGACCGAAAATGTAAAAGCGATTTGTGATGCACCACCACCCGTCAGCAAAGAAGATGTCAGGTCCTTTTTAGGAATGGCAGAATATTATAGTAAAATCGTGCAGCATTTCGCAACAAAGACGCCCCACATGAGGAAATTATCAAGAGAGAGCTCAGTGTTCTGCTGGATGGAAGAAGCACAAGGGGAGTTTGAGAGCATAAAGAAAGACGTTGTGGGAGCCACACCCCTGCAAGGATACGATCCTCATGGAAGTATCGTACTCACGACAGACGCTAGCGATAAAGGATTCGGCGCGGTGTTGATGCAGGACCGAGGACAAGGAGTGATGGAAACACTGAGTTTTGCCTCTCGCACACTGAGCGACACAGAAAGAAAGTACAGCTTCATTGAAAAAGAGATGTTGGCTGTTGTGTGGGCAATGACAAGGTTCAGACAGTTCCAGTGGGGCACACGGTTTCAGTTAAAGACGGATCATAAACCATTAGTGAAGGTACTAACCTCCAGTGGGCACGCAAGTGCCACCCCCAGGATTTCGAAAATGACATTGAAGCTGCTGGAATTTAGATATGATGTCGAGTACATTCCAGGCAGTCGGAACAAGGTAGCAGACTATCTAAGCAGGGCGGCGGCCATGGAACCCGGAGAACAGGACCAGGCAGGTGGGGAAGAGATGGTGGCCCTGACAGATGACCAGGAGAAGGTCATCAGCAACCAGGAGTGGAATGAAGCCTACAGTGAAGACCAAGCCATGCAGGAGGTGAAAAAATGCATAGTAAAGGGCTGGCCAGAAAAGAAGCACATCAGCGAAAACCTAAGGATGTACTACGAGGGCAGGGAAGAGATGTCAATGGACGATCAAGGAGTGTTTGTTTATAGGGGAGACAAGGTCATTCCCCCAGCAGGCATAGTTCCAAAACTATTGGCGACACTCCATGAAGGCCATTTGGGGATAGGTAAGATGAAGTTGAGGACCAAGCAAGGATGCTGGTGGCCAGGCATGGACCTACAAGCTGAACGGATTTCCCACAGTGCCAGGGAGCAGACAAAATACTCAACCCACTGCGACCGGCGCTGGGAAGATTTGACCCCCCGCAGAACACTTGGGAGGAGTTATCTATCGACATCTTGGGCCCGATCTTGGACGGACAAGGTATCCAAAAGTATGTGTGCGTTCTCATCGACAGATACTCGAAATGGCCTGAAATAAAGGTGGAAGAAGTAATGGACACCAAGACTATCTTAAAGTTTTTGAACGACACGTTTGTGAGAGAGGGCATTCCCAAATCCATCCTGAGCGACAACGGCCCTCAGTTTACCTCAGACAAATGGACCAGCTTTATGGAAAGAAACTGCTTCCTCTCCAAACATACCTCGATCTATCACCCGGCAGGAAATGGACTAGTAGAACGCTTCAACCGAGTGGTGATGGGGTCCGTGCAAGCGGCGATAACAAATAACAAAGACTGGGAGAAAGAAATATGGCATATGATATGGGCGTACAGATTCACCCCCACAGGAACCAGATATAGCCCCTTCCAAATTTTGAGGGGCCGTGACCCCTTCACGAAGGACAATCGAGTGTGGAAAGAGAAAACCATAACGGGCAAATGGTCCCCTGCAGTGGTTCGGGCGAACTTGGAGAAAGCACAGGCTGTCTACGCAAAATACTACAACAGGCGAAGGAATGTGAAAGACACTGGATTAGAAGAAGGCGAATGGGTGCGAGTCAAGTTGGCGACAATGCAAAGGAAAGGGGATAGCAAGTACAGTAACCCCCTGCAGGTTAAAGAGGTGTATCACAGAGCTGCCTTGTTGAGTGACGGCAATGTATGGTCTCAGGACCGCATGGCGAGATGCAATAAAGTACTACAGTGGAGCCAAGGTGGGCAGGAACTGGAAGGTGTGGGGGAGCCCGATGCAGGAAATGAGCAATTTGACGAGGAGATGGACATGGGAAGAGGATAAATCAGTGAGGAGCAAAGCAACAGAGGTAGCCCCGGGACGGAGAAGGAGATGAACACAAGGAGATCAATGGAGAGCCTGGCCGCGCTGAGCAATAGGGGAGGCTGTGCAGAGACTCACGAGAGAGAAGCCACGGCTACCCCGGTAAGACAGACCCAAAGGGGAAGAACAGTGGTGAGACCAGCCAGATTCCAAGACTTTGATATGAGCAGCGGACTGTAAGTTATGTTTCCCATTGTTTGGAAAAAAGGGAGATATGTAGTGTTAGCGCTCTAGTGTACGTACGTCGCGTGATGACGCGACGTGCCTTCGGTCATCTTAGGGATGCGCGCGCATCCTCAATGAGAAGGCGCGAGTGTCGGAGCACGGAGAATTACCGGCTCGGCGCTCTCTGAGATAACTTACATAATAAACGGCGTATCTCCCCAATTGGTGTTCTGTCGTAATTAAGAGGAATTTTGCACCTTTACACACTTGTTATTTTGAAAACCTTGCCGGAGCGGGGTTTCTTTCGTCCCGGGTCTTTTTTACCCATCGGAGACTCCTGGAGCAGCTGATCCAGCGAGGCGCATCTCAACGGCAGAGTAACAGGAGGAGCTGGGTTCTTAGAATCAGGGTAAGGATGCCTCTTTACTCGAGCTGCAATCTTCATATGCATGCATAGGGGCAATGTTACTTCCTGTACGATTTTGAAACACAGTTTTTATTTACTTAACAAGCCTGTAAGGAACTTTGTTGGAGCATTAGAAAAAAAAGCTTAACAAACCTGCGGGCAGTTTGTTGGAACTTTGAGGAAATTGCTTCAGTACTGAAGAAACTGGAGTTTGTAGATACATTAGAGAACTGTGAACTAAAGTCATGAAAGTGTTACTTAAGTTGAACTAAAGAACTTTTGTACAAAGTTGCGTGGCAGGTCCGGCATTGGCATGTTTTTTTCAGAACCTTCAAAAAGAGTTCTAGGAGAAAGACTTTGAAGACAGCATAAGGAAGGAACGTGGTGTGTATTATTTTTGATACTGCTATTAGAAAACCTTTGTTAGAAATCTTGTTTAACTAAAAGCAGCATACTAAACATTATTTGCATTCTATTTATAGCTAAACAAAAAGTCGTTCCTGGCAGAAGATAGGGAAGAACAGGTAATTATGACTAAAAGATTCATAGCCTAGGAACTTACTAGATTTACTTAAGATTAAGTGTAAAGGTATTTCTTATTGTCTTTTCAGGTCTCTTTCCCAGCAGTTCCCTTCCCAACACCCATTCCCCCCTCCCCCGACCCCCCCCCCCGCCTGACCACTCTAAGGCTCTGTGTGATAATCACAAGCAGAGATTGGAGGTGCCTGGAGGTGGATCCCTTCTGGCATCGTGCAAGCCCTGAGGAGCATCGTCCTGACATATACCGATGGTCCTCCCTAGCTCTTACTTTCACACACTCACATCGTTGTTACTCCGGCTGGCTTGGTCTGGGAAACACCCTAGGATACGATGGGATATACTTACATTGCCTTACCGGAAGGGTGGTCTTGGGGCTCCGGACCTGAATCTGTACTATAGGGTCGCGCAGTCCATGCATGCTCATTTTTGGATCCGTGGCCCTGCAGATACACCGCACATCCAGAATGAGAAAAGCAGCCCCACTTCCTCTTCTAGCGCTCTTATTTACACCTCCTGACTGCAGAACAGGGATCCTCGATTCAATTAA
This sequence comes from Lissotriton vulgaris, assembly GCF_964263255.1. Classification (NCBI taxonomy): domain Eukaryota; kingdom Metazoa; phylum Chordata; class Amphibia; order Caudata; family Salamandridae; genus Lissotriton; species Lissotriton vulgaris. The sequence goes on from NW_028252514.1 coordinate 51,901, forward strand.
TTCAACCGTACATGCCTGACACCATCTTCTCAAGTTACAGGATGGAGTTATATTGTACTCCCCATTGGCTCCCCTTGAATGATGCCATTGGCTACCCACATGCACAGATTGAGGAATAATTTGGGCGCTGAATGATATGATGGGATGAGGCGACTATACAAGGCCAAAATATCACATTGTTACATAGATTCCAACTCCACAGAATGAGGCACTCATTAAAAGAAATTCTGGGAATTGACCTCGCTGAGCAATGTGATGTCGCCACACTCACAACCATGATAAAAATAGAGGTGCAGAGTGCGGATTGTGTCTAGGTTATACAAATCAGCAGAGGATTATCGGGCCAACCATTATACCAAAGCCCATCTGACCTGGCAGATAGACTTGGGGTTGGAAATAGGCGATGGAATGTGGAACTACTGTTGTGAAAGCACGAAACGAATATCTCTGAACGGCAGGCATAGGCTGATCCACTTTAAAATTCTCAACAGAATATACTATACCCCAGAAAGATTACATTGGTATGGACTGAGTGACTCAGCTGACTGTGATAGGTACGGTACCTCCCAGGCAGACTTTTTTTCATTTAGCATGGTTGTGCCAGGGAATTGCCAACTTCTGGGTTTTAATATTTCAGACACTGGTGGAAATCACTAAAGAAAAACTGACCCCAGATCCGGCACTGGCACTACTGGTATATTCTAAACGCCTACCCAAAGCAATCAGCTGTTTAATTGACATAGGGCTACTCATAGCTAGATAAAGGGTGGCAATTTGTTGGTCCCGTGGCCCGATTCCCACGATGGAAAGCTGGTTGAAGAACATGATGTACTGCTGCACCCAGACTGAAAACTACACTGAAGTACTACCACCAGGCAGTCGACCTAAAAACTTTTGGGAACTATATAGAACTTATAGAGCCACCAAAGATAGCAATGAGCGAAGTAGGGACAATCCTGCTTAGCTGTAGTAGGAAAGAAGCCCGATGGAGGGGAGGAGATAGCTAAAATATGCCCAATTTCTGATACAGTTCTTAATGTATGTACCATGCATATATGTGTTGCTTGCGCTAATAAGGCGGCAATACAATTTTTTGGGTGTGTTTTTTCCAGTTTCACAACCTTCTATATGACAATTTGTGATGCATGACCTGTGAACATCAATGTACTCCCGCTATGTAACACCGAAACGTAAGGGGAATGGTTTGAGTTCTCTTGTAATATTGATCATTAATACGGACTTAACACAACATGTCTCTTTTTTCTTTCTGGGATCATTTATGTTTTCTGCAGTATTCTATTGCAATTCTAAATGAAAATATTAATTTAAAAAAATGTATAATGCAGATTTCAACCGGATTGTCTGGGCAAGGATAGTTTTACGTTTCTTGACAGGAAAAAATTCCAATCACGCATTGATTTATTTGGAGTGAATTATTTATGAAAGAACTTTCACTCTATCCTCAAGAGTGAGTGGAAAAACAGCCAACACATGTTTCGCACCCTTACATAGCCTTCCAGCCTGGGGCTTCCTCAGGGCGCCTTTTTTAAAAGAAAGGGTTGAGTAAATTAGTCATTGCTGTCGAAAATGTCATAGGAATTATGAATCAAAGCATAATGCCGGTCTGAGTCGCGTCCGTAGTAGGTGTCAGGTAACATGTGCAGATCATGTAGAAACCCTAGCACATGTGCTGTTTGTCTGACCAGCCTATTCTGGCTGGCGCAAAGTATGGTTGTCGCAAACATGCAGGAATATGGCCACTAAATTATGCAGTAAAACTCTTTGAATTCTTTCTACAGACCGATCACCCAGGTACGCTATTCCGATGGCAAAATTCGTAAGGTGGATGTAGTGTATCCGCTCGCAGCAAATGACAGCTGAAAAATGAAACTGGAACCCTCTTCCAATCATGCATGAATATTCGGGCTAAAGTGACATGTGGATTCCAAAAGGCATTTATATGTTCTTGGCGATTAATTGAGATCATCTGAAACTTATACTTGTATGTCTGTTTTACCATGAACCATTGTCTTGGTACTAAGTCGGGATATTTTGATGCCTATCTTGCCTTTTGCACAAAGTGTTTTATGTAAGTTTTCTGATCTGCTTTCACCCTTTAGCTGTAATGCTTTTATGACATGTAATGTCAAATAAGGCATTCTTTGAATAATAAAAGGAAGCCCACCTACACGAGTATCAAACTTCAAAAAAGTCATGCCAAACCTTCAGTCCCTGAAAATAATACTCACACATTTAGTGATGTGTTTCGTTCGGTCCTACAATGAACCGACTAAACAAAGAGTCACTTTGCTTTGTTTGAAATACCCAATTATGTGCCAACTCGTCAGGCATATTAACATTTTTCAGGCAGTCTTCTCAATCAGTTGAATGCATCACAATGTACCTGCAATACATGCAAATGGATTGAAAACAATATATTTGTATAGTTACATCTTTATTATTTAGTCTCAGACCAATACATTTTTTTTACACAATGCACTTATGTAAATAGGCTGAACACATTCATTGAAGAATAACAAGTTAGACAGTGGTTTAATTAGATAGGAGCACCTTAACATCTACTTCTGGATCTAACATTTAATAGCTGAGTTACAATGACAATAAATCACTGGAAACCCGAGATGCAAATTATAGTTTGACATTAACAAGCCGAACATTCAGGACTCATTATCATCAGTTGTGTTCCTCAACCAGCATGGTCTTATGCTAAGACTCCAAAAACTTGCACTTCACAGAGTGTGAGATGTACTCTTTTCCCAGGAATTACCACGTTGACGTATCGGCCAGGCTTTCCGTTGCACTCGAATGTCATAGTTTCACCCGCACCAATACTGCTAATGAGGGCACATCTGGGAATAAATAAGAAAAAACGAAGTTGAACACATGCTGAAAAATTCAAATTCAAGAGATGTCTCCATTATTCCTTAATAAGAGGCCGTCAGATGAAAAGTCATTGGTTTAACGTACCCAGTAACTCTAGATTCACAGGCTGGACTGGACTTCTAACAGATTTATTTAACATATATAGGTCTTCGAGCTCCACAATTGACTAAGCTCTCTGAGGACATTCGCCTGATAAGAACACTGCCAGGGACGACTAAGGAAGCAGAAACGTTGCCTCTCTCTAAGACTAGGCAACTGCAGAACTGAAGCTGAAGGAAAAGAAGGCAAAGGGTCAGGCTCCCTCCCCTGCTAGCAAGGACCAACTCACATTCTCCAGAAAACTGTACCACATTTTGCTAGAAAAAAGTGCACCATTAACAAACCTTTTGACAAAAATGAGAAGTAAGCACCATAACGGGTGTGAGTAATAATGGACTGGGTGAGGTATCCTTACATGGGAGAGAGAGAAGAAATTGTGATGTTTGCACCCAGAGTATGTTATGGCTGGAGTCTACGAATTACACCATACAGAAAGAAACATTGGCTCTGGAGTGTTCAGTACTTTAAGACGTTTACGTGTGGTCAAACCTCTCATTGTTTTGTTTGCAGTTAGGGTGTAGGAAGGATCATGCCACACTTTGCTAAGTAGCAATTTCATTGGCAGGAGTTCCAGTAATGTACGTTCCTGAAGGGAATACATTTGCTGCAGGTTTTCTCTCCTGGTTGCCTATACTACATAAGATGGAAATATTGAAATAGCTTGCATGATGAGTTATGTTGGGACACTTCTGGATGGTGCGTTATGTGAGGAGGAATGACAAGGTGTGTAGAAGAGGACACTGTTCTGGGGCATGAAATGAAACACATCATCAAGGTTGATCTGCCACTAAGAAAATTGGTTGATGATGTAGCGCCTTTTGGACGTGAAACTAAAGAGTCAACATGCAATGGTGAGTTAGTGTGATGCTTGGGATTATCTGTAGTTCCTGAGGGTATTTGAAAAAAAGTTTAAAACTTGCCCAAGAAGATCAGTTAGGTATTCGTGAAGATGTTTGTTGGCCTGGAGTGGACCAGGCATTTGGGGGCACATGCATAAAGCATTTTTGTATTCGCAAACAGGCCGATTCGAAGAATCGGACTGTTTACGAATACAAAAAGGACTCTTCAAATGCATCCAACCCAAATTGCAATTTGGTAACCGTTTACCGAATTGCATATTGGGTTTTGCAATTCGATATTTGGAAGGGGCGTGTTCAGGGCGTTCCTTCCATATACCAAATCCTAACAGTAAGCATGAATGTTTTGTGACCGTGAATGCGGTTGCAGAACTTTTGCATATTACCACCTACTTCAAGTAGGTTGTAACTCATTCGCAAATGGAAAGGGGTCCCTGAGGGACCCCCTTCCCCTTTGTGAATGGTTGTAAAAGCCCACTGCCTGCTCTTACAAAAGGAAAAGAAAACTTTTCATTGTACTTTTTGTAAAGCATCTCGTTTTCCTTTAAGGAAAACGGACTGCTTTACCAACAAACAAAAAGATTGCTTTATTTAAAAACAATCACTGACATGGTGGTCTGCTGACGTCTGCATGCCACCCACTCTGTGATTCTCGCAGTTCCTGGGGGGTCGCAAAGTGCGATCTACCTCATTAACCTCTTCGAGGCTCATGATGAGCTCAGCTCGTCATAACGGCTGTGGAACGCCCACGCGGGGCTAATTCCCCTCCTGTGCGGGGCGTTCCATTAAGTGGGCGGAGTCATGACAAGCTCAGCTCGTCATGAGCACAGCTCCACTGTACCTCATGACGAGCTGAGCTCATCATGAGTACCGCGACGCCGCGCGCGGACCCCCTCCCCCCACGTCGCAGGGGAATTAGCCCCTCGGCGAAGGGGTTAATATTAATGAGGTAGAGCGATTTGCAACTACCTAGGAATCGTAATCTGAAACTCTTTGAGGTTAATGCATTTTAGAACATTGGAATGTTGGGAGCTCCATTGTAGGCAATAGAGTAGCTCCGGGCTTATAATGGCTGGTATAAGCCCGGAGCTCCAACATTCCAATATTTCTTTGTTCACAGCTCTGGCTGTGAACAAAGGCTTCAGGGAGCTTGAGGGGATTCCAATCCCCTTGCGCTCCCTGAAGGCTTTGTTTTATTTGTTAGAACATTCTGCCCTCTAGTGGAAGAATGTTCTAATAACCTTATAGCCCTTCGTAGCAGGGCTATACCGGCTTTTAAAGTCCGTCAACTTTGTTAAAGCCCCTCACCTTGGCTCAGACCTTTAACGCTGCAGCGGGCCTTTAATAGCCGGTATAGCCCGCTACGGCGGGCTATAATGCTATAGTAAATTGTGATTACCTAATTGCGATTCCCAGGAATTCGCAATTAGGTATTTGCAATTTACAATGTTGATGCATGTGCCCCCTGGTTTTTTGTAAGAATCTGCATTGTGTGTGCTGAGTGACAAAATGCATGTCACACCCCATTGCCGTTCATTCCTGTGGCGGCAACTGTGTCGTCATGGAACATGGTGGCCCTGGATATTTCAGGTTCCTTTGGAGGTTTGGGTGAATATCCATATTTTTCATATTAATGGTAGCTTGCAAGTTAAGATTGCTGGGGGTGATATTTTTTGAAACTGTAATCACCAAAGATGTGTTAGGATTTATTCAGGCTCTTTTCAACTGGGAAGAGTACCCAGATGAATTGGTTATGGATAATGGGGCCCAACTGGTATAGAGGGAGATGGAACAATAGCTGATAGCTGAGAGAATTAAACAAGATGCATTTACATGTTTTAGAGTACTATGCACTGTGGGATTTTATTTTTGTATATTTTAATTGTGTACAGTTGTATCTTTTATGTGATGTATGGGGTTATATCATGAAGTAAACATGATTGAATAAAAAGAAAGAGGGTTCCTATGCTCTTCATAGTTGGGGCTGAGTTACCAAAAATGCACCTATTTCATCCTAAAAGGTGAGGTAGGACATCCTGGCCCTTACTGGTATCACTGAATGTCGCCATGTAGGCCATGCTTCTGTTCCACATCCACCAATCTCTTCACATAGGGAGGTGCAGTACCACTGTCCCTGACAGAAGCATTTAAGGGACATGTGTTCTGTCGAGACACACAGATAATGCAACGTTCTTGGAAATTAAAGGGGCAAAGATACCCTCCTATGAGACACTACTTCTGAGCTTCTCTTTGCACTAAGAGTGCGCCCTTTTCAGTTTGTGGGAATGGGGTATTTGAAGACATGGGATACCTCAAGGATTAACCCACAGTATGGCCAGTGTCCCTGTATCAACACAGCACATACTATAGCAAAGGAGGAGGAAGAAAAACAGGACTTTACCTGCATCATTGAAAATGTGATGGAACCTACTCCATGGGTATCACTGTTTGTGGTTGGAGAGCAGCACCCAACAGCCAGCGTCAGTGAGGATTTACACGAACAGGAGGATTTAAAACAAAACCATCAAGCAGCAATACCACCTCTTGTCCACTATCAGAGGTTGACACACAGCAATAACAAACCTGTTCATTGGCTTCAGTACTGCACCCCCTGCCTTGCTAACACACCTGAATCATGCTAAATGGACCACGCTGCTGAGTGAGATGTCCTCTAATTGGCTTACTATCACTTTAGCTGCTGCAATCAGCTATTCAGAGAATCTGTCTTTCGGCCTGGGATGGCACAGATATCCCTTAGAGAGATCCAGCCCCCACTGGGGCCAGCCTTGTGCAACACCGATCAAGGAAAATGCCTAAGACTTTGGCCAAGCTCTTCCATCCCTTCCTCCCCCATCAACCCACCAGTAGCATGAGTTTTAATCATGGGATGGGAGACCTAAGCATGGAAGTAGTTTCAAATAGCCCAGGGCTTGCAATCCATCTGCACCTCACTATGTGGCCTAGCTAGTAAGGTATGTCAGATGGCAGTGCTGCAGCATAGATTCATTATCTCTTCTGTCATCTTTGGAGGGGAGAGTATGTCATGAACTTATGCACAAGGTTATGACACCTTTAAGTGGAGGTCCACATGCAGTCATATGTTGCACACTTGCTGCAAAGTGCTGTACAAGGGGGCTAATGTAAGTTGGTTACTCCAAAGCATCACACCAATCTGCTCAGGTCTGTGATGGTTCAGTGATTCATGGCCTCCAGGAAGCCTACAAAGGTGCTGTGTCTGTTTCGAATATAGCTTCAATTTACCTTGAGTTGTAATTTCCGTTATTTGACAGGGAGTTTCCAATGCGAATTTCTGCTCCGTCCAGCCTGTCTTCGTAGTCATTTCTATTGGTGATTGAAATGCTAGTAATGTAGTACTGGTGTAACAAATCGACCCTCCACCAGGGACCATATTCATCATTTGTATGGGAGCAGGAGCCATGGTTATAATTGGGATCCTGATTTCCGTCAATTGCGTTGATCGCCAATCCAAGGTAACCGACAGCTTGGTACGCTCCTACAAGGAGACTTGACTGGGTGGCTCGTCCTCTCAAAGCCACATTTTCTGCATGAAGAGAAAGTATTGAGTGAAGACAAAGCCAGCTGTGGCAGTTACACATTTTAAAAATAAAATGTAGAAATATATTTATTAAAACTTGTGTAAACACAGAGTAAATATTGTCATCCTTTTTACAAGACACACATATTTTGAGAACTCCCCCCCCCTATTCCAAGGTGGGCAGTAAAATCACCTATTTAAAACTGCCTGTGGCAGTACTTTCGCGGCATGATTGCAACGATTTTAATGGGCATTTGATTTTCTTACTATAACCACAGTGTGCTAGGCAGGCTGCAAGCTGTACCGTGACTGGGCTAAAACTGGTCACAGTTCCACACGAAGTCTGCCTGTGGTGTTTAGGGTCTGGGTGAACAAAAGTGAGGGGGTTTGTGCTCCAATCAGCAGACCCACTCCAGGACCCTCTCATGCTCCAGGCCACAGTCTTCCAGGAAGTCAAAGACGAAGTTGAGAGGCAAGTTGCACCTCAAGTGCAAGAAGTCGCAAAATAAGTCTGGAGGGCTGGTATCAAGTTGACCAACTGTGTGATCTGTTCAATGGGCGTCAGTGTTGCGATAAGATGTCGTGCCTGGATATGTACCATAGGGTTTTCAAGAGACGTGCAGGTTTGCCTTATGGTTATGACATTTGGGGCCAGATGTAAGTAATTTCTATTTACCGATTCCTAAATACCGAATTTTACCGATTCGGTATTTAAGAATGGGTAAATAGAACGTAGGTAAAAAATCAGTAAATGTTACCGATTCAGTAATATTTGTTATTACCGATTCGGTATTTACCGAATCGGTAATAAGGAATACCTTCCCATTCATTCCTATGGGCCTGGAGGCCCATAGGAATGAATGGGAAGCCATTCACTATGACCGATTCGCTGAATACCAAATCGGTAATAGGGGGAGCATATTCAAGGGTGGCAGGGTGTCAGATTGACACCATGTTGCACCCCTGAATCTTGCATATGTGCAAATGTGGCGCAGATGCTGCCACATGGCACTTTTAACAAAGCACAAATTTGCTTTTTTAAATGTATTCGGTATTTACCACCAACTTGTAGTTGGTGGTAAATACCGAATCCTTAAACCAAAAATACACTCACTTGAGTGCTCCCTACATAGGATTTAAGGATTCAGTAATTTACCGATTCCTTAAATTAGGGAATCAGTATTTTACCGATTCCTTACCATAACAGATCGGTAAATTACTGAATCCTTAAATCCAGCCTCCTACATCGCGAAGGGCTAAATACCGGTCGATAACGGGAAACTTACCCGATTTCTGGCCGTTGCCGACTGTTATTAGCCCACCTACATATGGCCCTTGATGATTTATGCTCTTTGGTGAGAAGACAAATTCTGTGTTGGACCATTTTAAAGGCAGCCCAGCTATGACATGCTCCATAGGCATCCTCTCTCCACACAGCAGCTCAACACCCTTGCCGTGGCAGTTTGCATGCATGGCTGTGCCCCGCCATTCATGGAAGGAGAGAAGATGTTGGTGAAAATAAACAAGCAATACAAGAGTTGCTTGAGATTGTGTTTTTTTCTTCAGTGGGGTTCAACTACACGTGTGCCAGAGGAGGCTCGCGATTGTTCATGAGGCACAAGTCATGCAGCTATGTGAGGTGTGGAGCAAGACCTGCATGGTATTGTCTACCTTTGGGCACCGATTGGCGTGACCCAGAAGGGTACAAGTCCTTATTAGATAGTGGGGACTAATTACCATGGCCAGACCTCTAGTGTGCAACTGGGAGAGACATCATAGCAAGTGGCGTCACAGGAACTGATGTGACAATTATATAATATATCTGACTTTAAAGGGAACATATTATGTTCCCTTCTATTCTCTCCCGACCACCGCCTGTAAAGGATTACATAGTGTACGCACATACAAAAAAAAAGTGAATAAAATTGTAGTATGTGTATTGCAATTTTATTACGAACATACAGAACTGCGAACAGGTGGGACACATTGCAAGCAGCAAACTTGATGGACAGACTCATTGCGATGGAATCATGTGTCCAAGGCGCTATAAAATAATCTCAAGCTTAACCTTGACATTCTTATACTCACTGAAACATGCTCTGGGGAAAGGGCTAGCATACATACACAGGTCCACACTGTCTCTAAAATAATAATACACTGTGTCCGCCTTCCTGCAAATACTACAAATGACAAACGAATGTATTCTCTTCACACTTTCCACCACCCGCCCTGAGATAACACTTTCATCGAACAAATCATGGAAGTGATCTCCTCTAACAATAATGAACATAACAACCACATTTTTCTTAGATGTTTCATCATTCATTGGAACAACTCCATCGACCCTCTCGTAACCTGCTTTGAATCCTTCCTCCGGGACCTAAGTCTTATCCAAGTTTTCCTCAGCCCAACGCATATCAAAGGGGCCACCTTAGATCTAATCATCGAAAGAGAGAACACCATACAAATCGACTCAATCCTATCTGGTGAATGGACTGACCACTATTGTATCAACTTCCTCATTTCTGAAAGGGCAACCATCACTAAGGGCCAACCAGTAAAAGCCAAACATTCCATCCAAGACACCCACAACATTAACTACCTTTAGTAACAACTCCCTACTCCCACCTTCCTCTATGCATGGTGTTCATAACCTTACTCAACACTACATCAATTCCATGTCAAATATCATGGACACCCTGGCACCCAAACAACTAAAGAGAATCCTGTTTAAAAGATCTGCAACCTGTGACAAAGATTTGAGTTTTATATGATCTTGTGATAACTGTGTGTGTATTTGAGATATTTAGGGATACTGTCATCCATAACCATTTGTAGAAGACAATTATTTGGAGATGGATCTGTGATGAATTGTTATTTATAATAGCATGTGATTTTAAAATGTGGATTTTTAATGTAACCTTGGTTACATTTTTATATATCAATGTGCAATAAACGTGAAATTTTTACATAATACAGAGGTTGGTGTCTAGAAAGTGTGAATATACATTAATAGATAAAAGAATAAGGGCCCGATGTAGGTCACCAAATACCGATCGGTAACGGCCAAATTCGGCTGTTACCGACCGGTATTTGGTGATTGAGATGTAGGGGGCTATATTTTACAGAATCGGTACATTTACCGATTAGGTAAATTTACCGATTCTGTAAAATACCGAATCGGTAATTTTACCGATTCGGAAAATTCCTGATGTAGGTAACACTGTTTCCTGTGCTGCAGGCCTTTCAGATTCGGTATTTTACCACCCAATCCAATTAGGTGCTAAAATACCGAATCCAGGTGTGCATGCACATGTGTGCATGCACACCTATGCCATGTGACAGACAGACATACCCTTAGGGCATGTCTGTGTGCCACATGGCACACATGCCTGTATTTGGGGTGCTAGAGGGTGTCAAAGTGATACCCCCTGCACCCTTGCGGGAATCGGTATTTACCGATTCTGTAAATACCGATTCGGTAATGCACATTGATTCCTATGGGCTTCAATGCCCATAGGAATCAATGGGCATTACCGAATTGGTATTTACAGAATCGGTAAATACCGAATCTTAACGATTCGGTATTTACCGATTCAGTATTACCTACACCCCCACCCTCTATTTTACCACTTCTTAAATACTGATTCGGTATCATTCGGTATTTAAGAAGTGGTAAAATTAAATTACCTACATCGGGCCCATAATGTCTTCCTTTTTTTTTAAAAATGAAGAGATATAGTCATGGATGGTGTAAATTGATGTGTGTGTAACCAAAGGGATTTTTATTTGTTTAGATTAACTTTGAGACCCTGTTTCTTTTGGAATAGAAGAGCACCTCTCCCAATTTCTATGGAACCATCACTAAGGTCCGCCAGTTTAAGCCAAACATTGCATCCGAGACCCCGACAACTTTAATCAACTCACTTTGTGTACCTTTAGTAACAACTTCCTACTCCCACCTTCCTCGATGCATGGCGCTCATGACCTCATTCAACCCTACATCAATTCCATGCCAAATATCATGGACACCCTGGCCCCCAACAGCTAAAGAGAATCCTGTTTAAAAGCTCTAACACCTAGTTCAAAGTGACCTAAACGAGATACGCCAATACCTCATACTTGCAGAAAGAGCATGGAGACACACCCCTCACTGTCTAATCTTAAACATCTACGAGAAAGATGGCAGGCCTAAAAACGAACATGTCAGGATCTCCAAAGCAGCATTCTTCCAAACTCAACTCAACACAGCAATTAATCAACCTGAAAAACTGTTAGTAATTGTTAAAAACCAACTGATCTGCAAAAGCGATCCCTCAGCCTTAGAAAACCTAACACTACCTAACTGCGAAACCTTCCCCTCCTTTTTGTGGAGAAAACTATGCTTATCACCACCAAGATCCAGAACTATGTGAAACTCCCTCCTGGTGAGCTTCCCCCCACATCCCACCCCATTCGATCACAATCAATACCCAAGAAACAATCCCCTCATCCTTAAAAACAATGCAGCTTAGTACAGTTTCAAATTCTTCAATGAAAATGAGGTTCTAAAACTATTGACCTCTTTGAATACTCCAATCACTTCAATGATCCCCTTCCATCCAAACTCCTCAATGAGGTCATCCACCTCCTACTACTTTTATGGACCATGATAATCAATGCTCCATGTCCGAATGCCCCAAAAGTGGCCAGGTTACCCCAATTCTAAAAAGGCCCACTCCAACCAGTCTGACCCCAACAACTACGCCCCATCTCCAACATTCCAAGTTTAGATAAACTTAGAAGAATGAGTGCACTCACAGCTCCGCAATCACATCGATCAATTCCAAATTCTCGACCAATGCCCATCTGGCTTCTGACCGGGCCATGGCACAAAAACGGGCATGATCTATATTGTTGATGGTGCCCTACACGCTCTCGACCACAATGAATCCTGCCTATTTATCCTACTTGATGGCGGCGTGTGACATGGTCAATCGAAATACCAGATTGAACAGAATGGAGCACAGGATGGGACTCATCGACACTGTGCTAAAATGGTTCCCCTTCCTTCGTAACAGATCTCAGTGCATCCTAATCAATCACGCCCTCTTTGATCAGTTGCCAGTGTCGCTGGGCGTACCTAAAGGTTCTACTCTCTCCACAACTTTGTTTAACTTACACATGGAGCCCTTAACTGACATTTTTAAACTCACCTGCATTTCCTACCACATATATGCTGATGACACTTTACTTTACATAAAAATCACTTCCCCAAATGAATATCCTTAACAACACCCTGACTAAAATGCATTGCCCTCAAGACAGAATTCTTATTGATCTCCGCACTTGCAACTGCCCCTTAGAGCAAGGACTAACTTCCATAATCTTACTGCCTTGAGGTGTATCTACACAACATTGACTCTGTGAAATCCCTAGGTATCATCTTGGACAATGCCCTCTGCATGAAAAAGCACATCAGTGCCACCACCAGATGAGCCAACCTTCAACTACATTCACAAATGAAACTAAAACCAATCTCCCCCTTGGCAAACCTCAAAACAGCAGTCCAAGCTTTTATCTTATCAAAATTAGACTCTGGTAGCGCTTCCTTTGTGGGTTTCCTAAAAATCACACATGCTCTGTTAAAAGCCTCTCTGAATGGGGCAACTAAATATATCACCAGATCACAGAAAAGGGATCACATCACCCTGGACCTTCAAGCTCTCAAATGGCTGCGTAATGAGGCTAGGATCCATCTCAAAATTGCGAGTATGACCCATAAAGCACTGTCTCTGCTTCTTTGAGAAGCTGCGTGCTGTCCCCCCTTCCAACAACAGGTACCCGGTGCACAACGTGTCGCGTAGGCCCCGTCCCTGACCTCAGTCAGTGTTACGATTGGGTCGAGATGTTGTCATTCCTTTGAGTCCCTACGGGTTGACGTGAATTGTTATTGTTGACGTGCTTTGAGAGTTGAGTTAAACTGCTAGATAAAGATATTATTTTTCTATACATACCTGAGTTGTGTCCTTTTGTGGTGTCATTGCTACCTTACTGCACGTGGTCATAAACGCTTCACACACTGCCTCTGAGATAGACCTAACTGCTTGTGCTACGTTACCACAGGGTTGAGCAGGGGTTATCAAAAGGGGTGACCCACTTGCCCTGACTTAGGAGGAACAGTCCTTATTTGGACAGTGGCACCAGCCAGTGCCAACTAGAAACCCCCATTTCTAACAATTGGCAATTCTGTGTAGCGCCCACTGCAACTTCAATTGCCTCTTGGTGCTAAAATAGGCAGAGGGGACAAGCAAACAATGATTTCGTCTTTGTGATACTGACATTTTAAGGTTGGCTGGACAGCGTTTATTACATGTGCTGCACTGGGTCATTTCTAATAGTACCTCCATGCCTCCATTTGACATGGTATATCACCTTGCAAACGCCACAATTCAACTTCAGAAACTATTTCACATTTTTAAATCCACAACACACTATCTCATGCTACATATTTCCAAAACAGTTCATATCATTTAATTACTAGCCACATAATTACACAGCACACCATGCAACATATTTCCACTGCTCAACTCCACACCAATCACCACTCACCCTCTCAATCTTACTTTCTATCTATTTTATACAGCTCTCAACCCTTTTTATTCACCATGCCACATAATTCCAGTACGCAAATACACACCTCACCACACAAGTTTAGCCCAAACAGTTCCACAACTAACAATTCCAATTCAAACCACATAACTCCAGTACAAACGGATTGGTGTCGTTACAACGCAGGCTATTACAACGCCTGCTGTTACAACGCGGTTTTTACATCGCATACCACTACAACGCATAGTGCTTTTAAGCGCTGGATAGTGATTTATTTAATTTACTATTCCAACTCCAGTCCCCGTGGATAGTAGGGAAGGTGTTGGATAGTAAATTAAATATATTCCCTATCCTAGAGCGCCCCCCAGCGCAATGCGTTGTAATGGTTTGCGTTGTAATGGTTGCGTTGTAATGGTAGTGCGTTGTAATAAATGCGTTGTAAGTGATGTTTCCCGTACAAACACACATCCACTCCACCACAAACAAAACATAAGTAAAAAATCAATATCATTTACAATGCCAATAGTTCTAACTTAAACAAACGCGAGACTGATTACATTGCAGATGCTTTTTGTGATTTGGTGTAAATTCTTTAAGTAGTTTTGGAGATATTAAAGGAAACAAAATGTGTGTATCTGAGCTGAGGCTAAGTACATATCTCATGGTGATATCTGATTAGCTGTCAGCAAATCAACCAAGAAGTGAGGAGATGGTAGGGCAAATCACTTAATCTCCCGTAAAAAATTTATGAATGTGTCCTTGTGTAATGCAACTGGTGCTCATGCAAAGCACTCTGATTCCTTCAGGTCAACTTTGCGCTATATAAAACTCTGAACAAAAAAGTGCTGGCAGCTATCTTGGGACCAATTTACATGAGAGTACCCCATTGAAATGCATTGAAGTGAATGGATTGTTTTGAGGGTTACAAAAAGGAGATTGTATAAAGGGTGATAAAAGATGTTAGTTACAATATAAATCATTTGTTGTTGGTTCCATACTAATTGTAGGAACTGTGGTGTGTTCTAAGGTGATTTCACCCTGTGAAAAAGTCTTCTGCTGGGATTTAATGAATTATGTGTGAGAGAAACCGGTTTTCCCATTATTTCCCATAAAGGTTAGGGAAGATGCTCGGGAAGCAAAAATTAGAGAATATTTTCAGCAAATTCACACATAGCCACACGAGAATGAAGTCTGACATTCCCAGTAAAACATGTACCTGTCAGTTGATTCCTGTGTGTTCTACTGCAGCCTCTCTGAATGTTCTAAAGAGTAAGTAGCGCTCTAACAGTCTTACTTATGACAAAAGTATGGCACACCTTAAGCCAACATGATTGAATCAAACTGGTAAAAGTTAAAACATTTAGGGGCCCATTAGGATGGCGGGCGGATTGCCCCCGCCAGGCAGGCGGGGGCAATCCGCCCACCATCCGCACCTATAGTCCTCCCGGCCATATTAGGATGGCGGGGGGGGACCGCGGCAGACGGAAAGACCGTCTGCCGCTTTTCCGCCCCGGTCGCAAGGCGACCGGGGCGGAAAAGGTTTAATATGGTGGCTGTGTCTAATGGACACCGACAGCCATATTATGATGGGCTGCTGTGGATGCCTTTCCGCGACGGCGATAACCAAGTGATCAAATGGATAAAGAAACATGATAGCAAATAATTTAAAAGTTCTCTGTCGCTATCTGAGAGCTCAGAAAATATGTCCTCATTTTAGTCTTTTAGAGAACTAATCATAACTTCTATGGGAATAAGACCCTCTAATTTTCATAATTTCTAAAGGAAATGCTTTAGGTATTACAGATTTGATTACATCAAGATAACGTCAGGTGTGCCACACGTTTATAATAAATATTGAATGTTAGCAATCTAGTTGTTCATCAGAATACTGTGGGGAGGCAGAGGTCAGCAGCACGGACTCAGATAATTGAGGGCAGAGAAGAGGGTGAAGAGACAACAAGATGTCCATGCTGGTCAGATGGAAGGTGCAGTGGCAGGACAGCAGGCTTTATTTTATCTGTCTCCCGCCTAAAATCACCTCTTTTTCATTGTAAGTCATTAGGGAAAACCAAATCCCCAGTTTTTTTTCTCCAAAATCTCCTTCTTATCAACTTCAAAATGTTGGCCATTATGGTGCATTGGATCATGGAGGGAAGGAGGAATGGAGTAGGGACACAGACTGGGATAGCAGAGGGTAGGAGGGAGAAAGACAGGGGCACCAAACTGACCTTACAGGGCAGGAGTCAGGGGTTGCAGCAGCACAATACTTCACATAGGGCAAGAAGAACGACAGTGCAGCACAATGGACAATGGAAAGCAATAGGGAGGGAGGGGACAGGCCATGTACATGGACAGCAGAGAACAGAGGAGAAGGAGGTAAGTGCAACAAGCTGACCATGCCGGACAGACAGGAGGGACAGTTGCAGTATAACAGACAATGAAGAGCAGGAGCCTGACAATGGACCAGCCAAGACAGGAAGGCGTTGATAGGGACCTGCGCATGAAAAACGGAGGGCTGGGATCAGGAGCAGCAATCTAACCATGGAGGGCAGTCGAGATGGGCACTGAAAGCACAACACACCATGGAGGGCAACAGTGAGAGAATAATGGCATACATGCAGACAACGTAAGGAAGGTGGGATGGGGTTAAGGGCAGCAAGCTGACTACACAGGGCATGTGGGAGGGGCTGTGGCAGCACAAAACACCATGGCAAGTGAGAGTGTTAGTGTTAGCACATTCCACTGTGGGCAAGAGGAGGGGCAGAGGCGTGCACAAAGGACCATGGAGGACAGAAGTGAGGGGTAGTGGTTGGACACAGATAAGAGAGGGCAGGGGATTGGGCTTCACAACAGACCACGCAGAACAGACAGGAGGAGCTGTTGCAGCACAATGAAACATGGAGGGCAGAAGGGAGTGGCTGCAAATTGGACAATGGAGGACAGGAGGGTGAGGTTAGAGGAATGGAATTCAGACAGGCAGCGTGGAGGTGGCAGAGACAGGTGTCAGCCATCTGACCATGCTAGGCAGGTGGGAGAGGCAGTCACAGCTCGACAGAACACTAAGAGAAGATAGGAGGGGCAGTGGCAGGTCAACGGAACATGGTGGGCAAAAAGGAATGAGCAGGGACAAGCACACAGACATTCGAGGGCAGGGAGAAGGAGGGTAGGGGTAGCAAGCTAAGCACAGAGGCTAAGCAGGAGGGCAATGATGGGGCATAGATTTGGGCAACAGAGGGCAGGAGGAGTCGGCAGAGACATCAAGCTAAATGGAGGGCAATTGCAGCATATCGACCAGTGCAGGGCAGGACGGAGGGGGCTGGTGCATGGTCTTGGACAACAGAGGGTAGGGCAGAGGTGGATTGGGCAGCAAGCTAACTGTTCAGGGTAGGCTTGAAGGGCAGTGGCAAACAACAGCCACACCGGACTGTAAGGAGAAGGAAGGGGCATGGACTTGGACAATGGATGGCAAGGATGAGGGGAGGCAGGAGCAGCAGGCTTGAGATGGGGACCGCACAATGCTAGGCCAGGCCCTGCATTCAGCCCCCCACTCCACTGTGCATTGCAATGGGCATCTTATTTAATGTTTAAAACAACAATGAATTCACTAGAAGAACCAAAGGTTACAGGGACATTTAGTTAGGAAATAGAATTAAAAAAATACAAGAAAAACTTTTTTAGGGACATTATAGTTAGGTTCAGATTTTAAATGCACAAAAACCATATACATTCTCCTGTTCTAGTTAGTTATTTCTAGTAACTATAACTTCTGCCCTAAGGTAACTATAGCTTGTGCCCCACCTGGTGTGGGTAGGGAAACCTGTGTTTGCTCTCACTTGGCAGGAACAATTTCAAAGCTCCCGCCAAGCCAAAGCAAACACTAAGGGGCATATTTACAAGTGCATTGCGCCACTGAGCATCACTTTTAGGAATGCTCAGGTGGTGGTGTGCCCTGCTCCATATTTACAAGGCTGCCCAAGCCACTTTGCATGGCTTAATGCTGCCTTGTAAATATGGCCCTCCCCAATGCAGTTTTCTGCATTAAAGGGGCGTGCAATGAGTGTTGCAATGGCCGTTCCCAGGCAACAACCAGGCCTTTTTGACACTGCTCCAGAATTACAAAGATCTTTAAATCTGAGGCAGTGCCAAACTCCTACGCCTCTTCAGGGAAGGGATAAAAGCGGCGCAACAAGGAGAAATACTTTTATTTCTCCTTGTTTCAAATCTTTGCTCTTTCTGTGTGTGTGCTTGGCAAAAGGTCATTTATGCTAGTTTTATGTGCAGGGAGGTGTCCCTTCCTGCACCAAACAACGCAGGCACCCTTGCACCGTGGTGCAAGGGAGCCTGTGCTAGAGCTAGATTGCTTTTTTGCGCCAGTGCAGAGGTGAGTACCAGTGTGCAGAATTGTTGTAAATATGGCGCAGTCCTTCACTACGATAATGATGTATTGCAGTGCAACAAAATTGTTTGCGGCAACGTGCTGTGACATTTTCTTGTAAATATGCCCCTAAGTCCACTTTCTGAAGGCGTGAGCATGAAAAATGCTCCCACCTGGTGGAAGCAGACTTTTCATGTGTTCCCCTGCCTGCTGTGAAGTGAGTAGGAGAACAGATGAAAAAATTGATCCCACCGGCAGGATTTTTTGCTGCTTCCTGCAGGCAGGAGCAATGCCGGCTCCTTCTGGAGGCAGTTAGCTCACTGGGGCCATTGGGGCATTGGAGCTTCCCCCGTTGCCTTCAACAATGATGATATTTTTACCCTGGGTGGGCTCTAAGGCACCCACCCGTTCCCGGCGGGGCCCCAGTGGACATAGTCCCAGGCCGAAATTGGCCTTGGGAGGGAAGCCCTCCCCAAATATTAAGTGGATAGGGCATGGGGAATGGGGCTCCCAGGGCCAATATCCAGGGAGGAAGGCTGCATGTTTCCTTAACCTTTCAAAATAAGGCCCGAGTAGATGGGGTTCTTGGAGACAATATCAGACCAAGGAAGGGGGCCATAAGGGTCCACTCCCCGATAATTCATTAGATAGGCCCCTGGGAATGGGGCCTGGGAACAATATTGGCCCAGGAGAGGGACTGCATGCCCTCTCCGTCTTCTTAATGTGGGCGGACCCCAGGAGATGTGGTCCCCGCGGAGAGAAATCAACATTTACATGGCGGTTTGCTGCATGCGGGATGACCAGAAGCCGCTATTCGATTTGATTTGCAATTTGTAAAGCGCAATAATCACCCTGAGGCATCAAGGCGCTGGAATCCTGCCGTCCAGAAGACGATTGAAGAGGAAATTACCTATCTGGAAATTACCCTATCAGGATCACAGAGCAGATGCCACTCTCTGGAATTAGACCTTTTTTTCACCCTCTAAGATTCAACCAATATTACTCTCTGTGAATTGTTTGGGTCTGTTCTAGGACAGTATGGGGCCCATTATGATGGCGGGCGGATTGCCCCCACTAGGCTGGCGGTGGCAATCCACCCACCATCATCTCTCGTTTCCCCCCCGCCCTATTAGTATGGCGGGGGGGCCTCATTGGATGGAAAAACCGTCCGCCACTTTTCCGCCCCGGTCGCCTTGCGGCCGGGGCGGAAAAGGAATAATATGGTGGCGGTGTGTATCAGACACCGCCAGCCATATTAGGATAGGCAATAGGCAATGCCTTTCCGTGGCGGCAATGCCGCCATGGAAAGGCAGGCGGACTTCACTATGGGGGCCCCGTGCGGGCCCCCAGAGTGAAGGTGAGTAGGGGGGTGAGCACGGGGGGGTACCTGTGGTACCCCCTTCATTTGCATTCACAAAGTGACAGGCACCACGCGGTGCCTGCCGCTTTGTAAATGCAAATGATGTAGAGCATTTTTAGCGTTGTGGCGGGCGGTGCACAGAGCACCGCCCGCCACAATGATAAAAATACAGGATGCGCCCGCCACTGTGGCGGGCACATCCTAATACCACCCCCGGGACCCCACCCCTTATGGCGGGCGGTCCCGAACCCCGCTAGGATGACGGGCGGACAAAGTCCGCCCGTCATCCTAATAGGCCACTAAGTGAGGATGCCTCTTCATGTCAAGCCTCTTTGGGTGACTACCCTCTCCACAGAAAGTCCCCAATTGGCTCAAATTGAGAAAGACCATACAAATCTGTTTCCTTGCCTGGGATGCTAACCCCGAAGAACATATTTGTACTGAAATGGCTGGAGGTTAAAAAAGTATGACTCAGCTGCTTTGTTAACTAGTAAAGTAGAAATTTAATTTCAGATTCAATTGGGGAAAGGAAAAACAAATCTATATCTTTAAAACACATGTATGAACTACTGAATGATTTTCATATTACCTTTGTAGTCAGAGGCACTGGCAACCAGCATCATGCAGGTGAAGGTGGCCTGGAGTAAAGCTTTCATCCTGTCAACAGAAATACAAAATGCTGATAACCTCTATAACATGAAAATGTCAGAAACAGAGCAGAACCCTCTGTTTGGGTAATAGGTGGCATACTGACAAGACACAGAACGCCTATACCCCAAATGAAAATAACAATGTATCATGTTTGTCTTGGTTGAACAACGCCCATGGATTAAAATATCACTAGCTTATTAAAGTTCGGTTCTTTTATAGACATTCTTTTAAAACACTGTGTTAAAGGACACAGACCATTCTAGGAGGATTAGCAGAGACAACCGTCCTCCATCTGAGGTGGTCAGTTCATCTTCAACCCCGCCAGCGCTGGTGCGTCTATATGGCAAGGTAATGCACCACCAGCAGGGGGCAGTAAAGAGCACTGTATTTCAGCATGGACCATTTGTCCCTGGGGCGCTGATAGCTCTTGCACCTTTCTTGATCATAGAGGTCCCAATGGCATGGCCGGCAGGGCAGAGCGGCAGTTCTGCCACTCTGGCTTTTTCCAATGGGCTGCTTTCAGAGCACTGTGGGGTCCATAACAGAACCATGGCCACTTGTCTCCTTTCTTGTTGCATCCTTTTTCATATTGGGCTTGTGTAAACATTTTTGTAAACGCTGATTTTGGTAGCCGGTCAGGCAGGGATGACTGGGGACAAGCCATATTTGACAATGGTGTAGTTCAACCGTAGTTCTTCTTGTCCTCTTCAGGATCTTGAAATGCTAGAGTAGGCCAGTTATAAGCCAATGGTTATGCTATGCCATGTAACTGGTGTTTGTATAGCACACATCTGAAAGTGGTGTCCTAGTTTTTATGGGCTGCCCACAGTGTAGAGCTGCACATGTTCCTGGCTGCGTAGCTATGCTACCAGCAGTAATGCACACCCAGACTTCCCAGGTATGGGTGGCAATGAACAATCGAGACAGCCCATTCATAGTGCAAGAAAAGTAAATGGGCTCCCTTACTAGGGTATCTGTCACCTGCCCCCGACACTTCACTTCCGTGGACAGCATCTGCTGTATTAACACTCACTACATTTCTCATATTATTGTATTTGCACTCTGCACTGTATTTCTGCAACACCATATCCCTAAAATGCATTAACAAAGCCATAGATTTGTCCCATGTAAAGTACATACACACAAAGACACAACATGCAGGGACCCCAAATTCACTGCTACCCTCACATAGGCACATCCCTCGCACTGCACTCACACTGGCATATTCCCCACTCTGCACTCACAAAGGCACAACTTTCAACCTATAGGCTACTTACCCTACACTCTCAAAAGACAATGTTCATTCTGCAGCCTCGCAGGCACACCCCTCATAATACACACACTGAACATGATGGCTATACTGCACTCACCCAAGCACACATCTCAAACACAGGTACACTGCTCACTAAGAAGAAGCAGCATTTGGATAATAAAAATAATAATAATATCACTTACAAAGTGCCTGGTTACACCATCAGGTGTGTCACCTTGCTGAGACTAACTTTTCCGAAGAGGCGAAGGAAAAAAAGGACCAATTGCTGGAATAACCAGGATTTCAGTTTCTTTCGGAAGAGGGTCTCCAATGGTTCAGCAGGAAGAGAGAGGGGAAGTGCGTTCCAAGGACTTTGACCAGATATGTCCCAGTCGATCTGAGTTGGCGGGTAGGGTTATAGGGAGAAAGTAAGTCATGAACATAGCTTGGACCTTTGCCCTGCAGGCTACGATGAGTAATGCATAAGGCTTTGAAAATAATTATTTTCTTAACTGGCAGCCAGTGCAAGTCATCAAGAGCCTTCCCAATAGCAGCCTCCTAGGAAGCTTCAGAACTAAGCAAGCCGCCGCATTCTGAATACATTGCAGCCTGTGAAGGCATTTATTTGTTTCTCCCAGATATAGGACGTTTCCGTAGTCCAATTGGGATGTTACCAAAGCATGAACTAGGGTTTTCCTAGCTGGGATTGGGAGAACGTCCAGAGTTTTCCTTAACATCATAAGGATTCCAAAGCACTTCCCTGCCACCTTTCTGGTATGTGCCTCAAAAGAAAGTGTGGAGTCCAACCAGACTCCTAGGTTTTTCACCTGTTGTGTTGGGGTACGGATAGAACCCAGAGTCTGTGGCCACCTTGCCTATAACCAAATGGAGGGGGATTTCCCCACCACTAAAATCTGTTTTGCTACTGTTTAATTTAAGGCAGTTATCTGTCATCCAGGATGCCAGGTCTTGCAGGCAGGAAGAAAACTTGGTGGCTGCTGTGTCAGAGGCCTGTGACAGAGAGACAACAAGTTGTGTGTCATCTGCATATGACACACTGGTGACACCTTGCCTTTCCACAACCCCTGCCATGGGTGCAATAAACAAGTTAAAAAGAGTTGGACTCAAAATGGAGCCTTGAGGGACCCCGTGAGTCAGAGCTATGCTTTTGGAAATATATGGAAGCTCCGGTCCTGCAAAAAGGAAGCCATCCTTTTTAGTGCGATTTAGGCCAGCCCTCCTGATCTGAGACGTTGTAAGAGCAGTTTGTGGGATACCATATCAAAAGCAGCGCTAAGGTCCAATATATAGATGGTGGCATAGGAGGCATAGGTAGTGTATTGAAACATTGGGCCACTGGTACAATTAAAAGCTGTTGGGTTAAGCTACATTGAAGCCTGCATGTCCACTGAGGTCATCCAACACTGAATAAGTAGGCAAAATACTGTTACTCAGGCTACCTTATATCCTACAGATCAGCGATTGACTATGAGGAAGAGCAAAACATTGACAAAGAGCAAATGGCCGAAGGGAGCTGATCCCCTGCCCAATTGTACGTATGCTGTTCTGTAAAGCTGAACTAATATGTTAATGACACTGTCTGATGAACAACTGAAGTGGGCGTACCCAAAGCCCCTTTTCCCTAAGCGAGATTGTGTATTATTTCTGTGAGAAAATGAGGCTGATGAGGCAGCTAAAACAGAGAAATAGAGCACAGGCAGCAGGAGCACCAGGTGCACATGCGTAAGACACACAACACTGGTCAGAAGAATCACAATCTTCCCTGAAATACACTGAACACGTTTGGTATTGCAGAGCAAGTGCAACTTCATTCAAAACATGGAAAATGTGGCACTGCAGGGTCAGTGTAAGCTTTCTTTAAAGGCATGGAACACATGTGGTACTCATGGCTAGTTCAACCTTGCTTCAAAGACATGGAACAAGTGTGGTACTCATGGCTAGTTCAACCTTGCTTCAAAGACATGGAACAAGTGTGGTACTGCAGGGCTAGCAAATGGAAGCTTGATTCAAAGACCTGAAATTCAAGATCCTACTCAAAGCCCTCTTCCTAGAGCGCTTTCAAATGAAATGATAAGATCACAAGATACACCCGAAATAGTTCGGCACCTTACCATAACTTTGCTGTTTTCCAAAACAGTCGCCTCAGAACTGTAAAAATTACCAGGATCACCCGTCATACCTTGACTTGAACGATAGACACCCACTAGCTATTAGCAGGTTAACTCCTCTATATGAAACCTCACTGCCCCAACCCTCTTCTTCGTTCACAAGATCTGTATTGTATGTATGTCTATAATGTTCATAACTATGTAAGTTGCAGATTCTGTTTACGTCGATAATGCTCATAATTGTACATGCTGTGAAGTGCTCTGATACCCTCGGGTCCAGCTAGCGCTATACAAAACTTCTAAATAAATAAATAAATAAATAAACATGGAACAAAGGTGGAACTGCAGGGCCAGTGCAAGCTTCCTTCAAGGACATGGAACAAGTGTGGTACTATAGGGCTAGCAAATGGAAGCTTCATTCAAAGACATGAAGCAAGTGTGGTTCTGCAGTGCCAGGGTAAGCTTCATTCAATAAAGTGTAAGGTTCTTTCAAGGACATGTAACAAGTATGGTACTCAAGAACAGAACACGTTTCATTCAAAGACATGGTACAAGTGTGGTTCTGCAGGGCCAGTGAACGCTTCCTTTGAAGGAAGAAGTGTGACACCATGGAGCACCACAACATTCCTCCTTTAATACATGGAACATGCCGGATTTCAGATTTGGTATAAGTTTAAGGTTGTATGAGTGCAAACTTGCCTCACGTCTTTCAAGATTTGCACACACAAAACAGGTACAGTGCCAGGCAGGAGTAGACACTTCCCTCACACCCATAAAGTACATCCCTATCTGATCAGAAACAATGTAAACTCTCCTCATGTACACAGATGATGGACAGCATCTGCAGCAGTTACCCAAGACACGCACACACAATGTGAGCAAGTTCCCCTCACTTGCAGCACAGGTACAAGATGGTCAGCAATCGCACAAGCGAAGACAGCCTCCCATAAAACACAGGTATCATACTGGCCGCGGCATCCAAGATTATTGCAGGCACAAACTACTCATCATCATAAAGAATGGGGGTGGGTGAGCCATTGAAGCCTCGAGCCAGAAGCTAGACTCTGGTTCAGATCAAGTTCCTCTTGAGCCCGCCAGCCCAAAATGCACGGAGCTTTCTTGCAGGGGTCTAACAGACACTTCCACATCCCCTGCAATGCAGGAGGGGGCCCCAGTCTTCTCTACACGACGACCCCCCCTCAGCTTGTCTGTGCAGCGTGTCTCTCTAAAGCAGCAGCATTGTCTAGTATACTCTGATCTGACACCACCCAGACCCAGGACTGAAAAGAAACAGAATAAGGTATTTGTTTCTCTTCAGTCCTAGTCTGCCAGGCACCTTACATGAGTGGGCGGGGCCATTGAAGGAGAGCATCCTGACAGAGCACTGCTCCTCTTAGAGGGGAAGAGGCAGCACAGGGATGACTGGAGCAGAGGTAGGGTTGCTACCTTTCCCAGAGACAACTGCCAGCTCCCTCATGTTTTCAGATTCTGCACAGGGTTGCACTGTGCCAGAAGACCAAATAGACTTTTGACCTCTGTCTTTGAAAGCAGATGTGACAGGATAAAAACAAAGTTTATAGTCTACTGTACAGCTGTTTCTCCTTCAGCACTCCAGCATGGTTATTCAGCTGCCCTCTGAATGCCCGGGGAGCTGCTGTATTTGCACCCCCTTACACCTCTGGGCGCCGGTTCATTGCACCCCCTTACACCTCTGGGCGCCGGTTCATTGCACCCCCTTACACCTCTGGGCCCCGGTTCATTGCACCCCCTTACACCTCTGGGCCCCGGTTCATTGCACCCCCTTACACCTCTGGGCCCCGGTTCATTGCACCCCCTTACACCTCTGGGCAGCGGTTCATTGCACCCCCTTACACCTCTGGGCCCCGGTTCATTGCACCGGCTGCACCATTGGTAGCGACGCCCCTTCTCCCCATTTCAACAGTTTTTATATCCAGTCTCCTACCTGTTCTTTGAAGTGTCTGTCTCTTGGGGTATCCAGACGAAGAGATGTCTTGCTTCGCACTGTGCTCTCATCCAGCCGAGAGCGGGGATATAAGTACCCTCAGTCAGCCAATGAGCGATCAGATCCTATGCTGACCTGGCAATTTAAACAAGTGATTCATAAGTAAATAATGAAAATCACTTCCAGGCAGCTAATGTCGAAAAACCTCTTTAGCGGGAAGACCTGTGATATGACCCCCAACCTCCTTCGTTTGCCTTCTATCGCCATCAGTTGGACTCTTGCCAAAGGTTTTGGTGCTTGTTTTGTTGGAGCCTGGTGAAGAGACATCCTTAGAATGCTGATGAGCAGGAGATGTGTCCTGCAGGCTCGGAGGACGCCGAGGCAGGAGATTAAATGATGGTTTCACAGCTGCTCAGTTTTCCGTTTGCTTGAGTCAGCGCACACATCTGCGCCACCTTAACTTATCCTGAGCGTGCTAAAGGCGTGAACCGGAAGCGGTGTAGGCCCCATAGGCGCTATGGTGCTCCCTGATTGGACCTGTTTCTATCTCTTGTAAGACACAGTAGTGAAAGGAGACTGCAAAAGTCTCAATAAGGATGACAGACATGGGCCGGGGTTTAAGGATTTAAAGAACGAATTATTTAGGCAAAATTCATGAAATATAATATCAGTCTGACCAGCAGCAAAGAATACAGATCATAAGTGTAAAGAGCTCAGTAAAGTTCAGTAGTAAATCCGGCATGGATTCACATTGTGAGAGGGAGGAAACGGGGGTTCATCAACAGAGGGAATGTGCGTCCATTTATAGGACTTTAGACAAACGATTTGACACATTACTGCACAAGGGCCTGGTTCTCAGGATATGTACCAATGAGGGACAGGCACCAGGAAGCATTCTACTGCAAAACAC
The DNA here is from genome assembly GCF_964263255.1 of Lissotriton vulgaris. Classification (NCBI taxonomy): domain Eukaryota; kingdom Metazoa; phylum Chordata; class Amphibia; order Caudata; family Salamandridae; genus Lissotriton; species Lissotriton vulgaris. The sequence goes on from NW_028252514.1 coordinate 78,548, forward strand.
ATTGGAAGATTCTTATATAATGATAATATTTTGGATTCAGAGGTTCCCAGAGTCCATTGATGTGACTGGAATTGAAATGCGATGTACAGAGTGGTCTGGAACAGCGAGGTCGGACTTGGATAAGGTACTTGTCAGTCCTAAAGATTAGCATATCTCACAATGTTAGAGCAAAAGCAACAACAACAAAAATCATGTGGTGTAGTGCAACGTCATTTCAGTACAATGTCGGTTATGTTAGCACAAGTTTGATTTCAAACATCTTAGAGATGTAATACAAGTAAAACAATGTTCCCAGCCCTTCCTCTGATGATTTCTAAATCATTATATGTGCATTGTTATTCCAGCACAGCTTTCATCAGCTTTCTTTTCTTTTGATTCTCCTAAATCTGTCATAGTATGGTAGAGTTTGCTTTTCATCTCTTCAACCCTTACCTCAATTCTCTTGCTCATTCTTGCCCTTATTGCTGGCAGCTTCTTAAAGCCACAATTGAGTGAGTGAGTGAGTGATGGTATTTATAAAGCGCACTAATGCCGAGGCGTCTCGGCGCTATGCAAGGTAACAAGCTGAGAGTGAAGACCACAATCCTATCTAGTGAAAAGCCACGTTTTGATTTCCTTCCTGAACTGCAAGTGGTTGGAGATTTGCCTGAGCTGTTGGGGTAAAGCGTTCCAAAGCCTTGAAGCCAAATGGGAGAAGCTCTTCCCTCCCCAACATTGTCTATTGATCTTAGGAACCAAAGCCAGCCCGCAAGAGGCAGACCTCAGCGGGCGGGTTGGCATGTACCTAGATAATAGATGTTGAAAATCGAAGGCCCCCATTCCCGCCAGTGCTTTATGAACTAGGCACAGAGCCTTGAAATCAAACCTATTGCTTGATGAAATTCCTTTGCAAATTTTTAGGAAAAAGAGCACACATGCAACACCAATTACTGCAAAAGCAATTTCAATAGTCCTCCACCTACACTCCTAGCCATTTGCCTATCTGAGCAAATCCCGTTCAATAGATCCAAACATTGAACCCATTCCCCCCAGGCGCCTGTCTCTTCCTATTCAATTAGTTCATGCGTGATAATTGTGAAGTTAGCAACATAGCTATTAGGATAAAAACGTACTCTCAACATGCCCTTGTAAGGTTTATTTTGGAGACACAGTCTTCCTTTGGAAACAGCAAACTAACGCAAGGTGATTCTGCAGAATTATAGCTCTCCTAGAAAGCGAACACTTGATAATAACTGCTAAAGCACTTGCAGTATTAGTGGTGAATCTGTCCACTAAATTTGACAGTTTTCTAATCTTAAAGTTATTTAATGGAACTACTACAGAGCGTTCAAGTAGTCCAAAGATATTGCTAGGAAACTGCTTAAAGTCTTACACACTCCATTTTATATAACTGTAAAGGAGTCAATGTAATTTATTAGTGCAATAGATTCTAGGAAAGACTAAACCTGCACAAGAACTACCTACTGTGAGAAGTTAGCCTGGCATATGATGTCCACTAGTTCTAGTGGGCACCTTGCACCAGTCTAATCGACCCTTATTGAGGTGGTTGTAAAGTCAACCTTATAGAGAGCTATCCTAGTGGCAGCATGGACCAGCAGTCAGAGGCTAAGACTTCAGAGAGCGCATTAAGCAAGTTGTTTTACCAATTATAATCCCTTGAGTTCCAAATGAAAGTACACCACACAAGGTATATATCAAATATATATGTATTTATTCTAAACACAACCCCTCTGCACTCTTTATGAGGTCAGAGGTACAAGTACAATACAAGTTACTTAATTAACATACGATGAGTACGATAAGGTGCACAGTATACATTTTGCCCTAGGGGCCTCACAAACCATATACTAAAATAGTGGTATAATACCACGTGAGAATTAGAAAGCAGGCCTGGGGCCTGTGAAATCGCTGGGGCTACTCTATACAACCGAAGGTTAGGAAGTAGGAGGCCCACGGGCGCGTGCAGTGTGTAAACACAGCTGCAGGTTACCATTGACTTTCAATGGGAAACAAACAAGTTACAATTTTACAATTTAAGGATACTTCCGGGTGGACTACGATGGAACCCTTTTTCACTTAGACACTGGGAGGGCCAATATTTACCTCACCCATGGAAGCCGGGTGCATAGGTGTCTTTTGATGTTGGGTTTCGTCGTCGATTTCAATGGAGAGCTGCAAAGAAGTGCTGCAGGCGACCGGAGGAAAAGTGTCCGGGTGGATCCAAGGATGGATACCAGATCTGAAGAACCTGAAAGCAGAAGGGACAGAGTCTGGGTCACTTGTAAGCATGGGCGAATTTTGCGAATCTGGCATTCGCGAATTTGCGTATTTGCGAACTCGCAATCTGCAAAATCCGCAAATTCTCGCGAATTTGCGGATTATTTTTTCTGGTTCATCATCACAGGTTCACAGCACTCTGTTTCACCACTGCCACCCTCTGATTCACCCATGCCACCCTCTGGTACATCACTGCCACCCTCTGATTCATCACTGTAGATTATCACTGTAGATTATGGAGGGGGAAAGCAAGCACACCCGCCCTGCTTCAACTGACATGAATTAATTTGGGGTTGATTAATGTGTCACTGAATTTAAACTTCCTGTCTGGCACCTGCTTCCTTATCTGTAGTTTGCTTTCTGTTGCAGTGCAAGTTTTTTTCCCAGGACCTTTGTGGCCTACTTGTAGCTATTCTATGAGCCTGCTGTGAGGGTCAGAGCAGGGTCATAGAATAGTTGCAATTAGGCAACTGAACTCTGGAGGGGCCCCTCAGGAAGCACTAGTACTACAGGGAATGGTTACTGATGATGACTTTGAACTTTTGCACCTGCTGAGTGCTTTCAGTTTTGCAAAACTCATTTTTCTGCAGAACAGCAACTGTAATGCCCCAAACAAACTTACTTGTGAAAGTTGATTTCTAATCCAAAAGTGATCCAAAGAAAGTCTAAAAGGCCTCAAATCCAAAAAAGTGCAGGCAAATGTCAACCTGAGGAGTTATTCTGATAAAAATCATCATTTTCCAAAGGTTTATGCTGCTTGCTGGTGGATTTCTTGTGCAGAATTGCAAATTTTGTAATTTTGCGAGTGCGAGATTGTTGCTGCCCGCCGCATCTACATGTTCGCAATTGCGAACTCTTGCGATGCGTCGCCAAACTCCTGCGGGATCCCGCAGCAAGATCCAAAATGGAGCAGCACTCGCAAAATATCGAGAAATACAACTCGGCAAATGCTGAATGACGGTAAGTGAACGCCGCACGCCGCAATATTGTATCACCAAGCAAAAAAATCCGCTGCGTGCGAATTTGCGGATTTTCAGTAAATTCGCGAGAGTTCGTGGATTGCAAATTTACCGAAAATCCGCAAAATCCGCGAGCGGAACGCATTTTCCGCCCATGCTTAGTCACTTGCCAGTGACCAGGATGGCGATGGAGAGCTGCCAGCCAATGTCGGGTGATTTCAGGTGAAAAGGTGAAGCTTGTCTCTTCAGCCACGAGGTCCAGGAGGCATTGACGACAACCAAGAGCTGGATTCCAGCTGTCCCACAAAGGATCTAGTTGACTGCGGTGTCGATATCCAGATTGAACCCAACAAGCCTTGGCAAACGCAATTCACGCAGGATGTCAAGATTGGCTTTGTTGTCGACCAACAAGGTCTGGGGTGCTTTTCCTTTGCAGGGAAGCTGGAGGAAGCCTGGAGACACCAGGAAAGCAAGTTAGATTCAAAAGGAAGTCTTCTGGGGGCTCACTAGCCAACCGGCTAGGAACCGGAAAGATGCATCAAGCTGAAATGCAAAAGTGGGGCCCATTGGACACTCATGGAGTGGGGGCCTCTGAGCTTTGGTGCAAATGGTGCTCGGGTCTGGGGCTTCAAGCACCCCAATGCACAACTTTGAGATACCTTGTGAAGTGAGTGCAGCTTGCAAAATACAGGATGTCCAGGAGTTCTGGCCCCACATCTCTCGTGCCTGCCACGGGTCTCAGTTTTGCTGTGAGCGAAGGTCGGGGTCAGAGATGTCTGGAAGTCTATGTCCTGTGTTGCAGATTCTTCGGGATCCGGCGGGAGCCTAAACAATGCAGACCAGCAAAGGTGCCTGTTTGAACAGGGTGGTCACTCTTTGACCACAAGGGAGATGTCTTCCACCTTCCAGTCGAAATGGAATGTCGAAGGTCCAGGATTTATGTTTCAGAGTTTCGTCCAGGGTAATATCAAGTCCTAGGGACTGGGATCATATACTTATAAGTAGTTTAGGGGCTGAACTACCTTTAAGATCCCTCCTATAAGTGGACCTGGGAAGGGGGTGGTTACACCCCTTTCCCTTTGTCCAGTTTCGCACCAGAGCTGGGTCAGAGTGCCCCAGCAACCGGTTTGAACTGGAAAATGCATGGAGCACCTTGTGCGCCCTAGGCAGTGTCTGGAAAGCATTCATTGAATGCAGCCCTCCCTGCCGCAATACACTAAAGCCTGTCTGGGGAGGTGCCAGCACCTCCCTGGACAGGAAACCTATTGTCCAGGCTTTCCCGGCCGGAGTTTCGTCCAGCAGCAGGAGGGCAGACTCGTGTCTGTGACAGCAGCATCCATTTTGTGATGCTGAGGCTCTGTTTAACTTTAACCGGGTTTACCAGTAACTACATGTCTTCTCCCTCTAGAAGGGTGGAATGCTTTCCCCGCCGCCAGGATTGGCCCCTTACACGACATGTTTTGATAAAGCCAAACCAAAGTTAGCATTAACCGCCAGGATTTTAATGCACTTAAGAGTATATGGTATGGCTATATCATAGAACAGCTATATGGAGATGGTTCCGAAAGCTGGAGAGGGGCTTAGCTCATGCTAGGGCACCCTCTCACATAAAACCAAGCACTCTGTCTCCAGGATCTTCAAGGCCTGCCATAGGAGTGACTTATAGGTGTATATATGTCTATCTATGTATATAGATATAGGTATACTCTATCTAAGTAAGGGGTGATTATACCACCTTACCCAGGCTGTGTGAACAGACCTGTGGTGTCAGTTTGGAAGGCAAACCAGGGGTGGCACAATACATGCTGCAGCCCCTGGTAGGCCTAGGGTGCACCTATGCCCTGGATACCTAGGGTACACTATACAGGGGCGCTCAAGGGTGACCCAGTAACCAATCTGGTATGTACCTAAAGTACATGGTATCAATTTAGAGAGAAACAGCTAGGCTGTGGACCTGATTAGCAGGGCCACAGCCAGACTAAAGTCGAAAAACCAGAGAATCACAGCAAAAAGTGGGGGTAACCATAGGAAGCAGACCCTACTCTCCTACACCTACCCATTTATGTAGTAACTGGAAATAAGCTGATTTACTACATACATAATATATAGACTTGGTAGTTACCTCTCATTCAGCAAAGGTTCATCCCTTCACTAGATAACTATGCTTGCATTTACTGTAATCCACTATGTTGGCAGTCTCATTCCTCTCCTGTTTTCTATCATGCATGAAGCTCCTTTCCTGGCAACATCAATGCTCAATGTTGGGGGTTGCTCCTTCAAAATGTATTTTTCATTTCCAATTGCGTGCTCTGTATTAACCTTTCTGCTCCCTTTCTCTTCAAAAAGTATTTTAATTTAATTTGTCTTCAAAGACCCTCTCATCTTTGCTAATTTTACAAGTTAAATCATGAATGCTTTTGTTAGTAGTGCCCGTTACTCCTGGGTATGCAAAACTACATCATATTATCACACTGATCCCTTGGTTTAAAAGCCTTAAAGGAATGATAAGCATGTTTAGTAGACCACAAATACATATTAGCATCAGTTACTATTGGTACATTTTCTAAGTCATAGTCAGTATAGAACAGTTTAATGGAGTTTTGATGATAGAATAGATTAAGAAAAATAGCATATGAGATAGAATAAGACAAAGGTAGATGGAAATAGGCAGCCCTCTCAGCTGTGGAGGCTGGTAGATAATTAAAGACAAAGCAATCCGGTTCCAGCACAATTTTCACATATTCAGATAACATTTGAAAGTAGACATTGTAGCAGTAAATACTTTCAGGATGAGGAGTGTATGAAACTTTACCTCCATGTACTGATTGAAAGCTTTTTTACAGAGGTGGTGGATTTTGGAAAGGGCCCCCCCATTTGGAACCCTTTATGGTGGCCAGCGAATGCTGGGCACTGCCATGTAGTCACCAGGAAGACAAGAAACCTGGGTATTCTGTTTATTTATTTATTTATTTGGGCATTTGTAAAGCGCCTGGTTACGCCACTGACGTGTCCCCGCGCTGTGATAAGTGAAGTAGCTGCCCCCCCCCCTCACAGAAGGCTACTTGCTGAAAAGATGTGTTTTAAGTTTTTTCCTGAATAGGACTTCAGATGGTTCTAGTCGCAGTTCCAAAGGAAGAGCATTCCAGCACCTGGGAGCGAGGTATCTGAAAGATCTACCTCCCATACCCGCCTTTGATACTCTGGGGACCTTTAGCAGCCCAGTCTGCGAGGACCGTAGACTACGTGTGCGCTCGTAGTGGGTTACCAGACTCTGGAGCGGAGCAGGCGCTTTGCCTCTCAGAATGCGGTGGCATGTAGCAAGGGCCTTAAACTCCACTCTCTTCTCAATGGGAAGCCAGTGGAGGGTCCGCAAAGCTGTTTTAGTGGATGACCTCCTAGGGAGCCTGAGTACAAGCCGCGCTGCAGCGTTTTGGAGAACCTGCAGGCGGCCCATGACCTTGCCCGTAGCCCCCAGATAGAGCAGGTTCCCATAGTCGAGTCGTGAGGTGACGAGGGCGTGCACCAGCGTCCTTCGAGCAGAGATAGGAAGAAGATCTAACACTTTCCTTAAGGCTCTCAGGACACCGAAGCAAACCCCCGCCACCCGACTAACCTAGGGACCAAAGGCAAGGTCCTTGTCCAGCCACACGCCAAGGTTCCTGGCCTCACGGCAAGGAACGGGAACTTCACCCAGACAGGGCGGCCACCACGCCGACGACCACGCAGACGATGTTTGATGATCAACTAAATTTACCTGGCCAGTGTAACTCCCTGACTTCCTCATGTTTTTTTCTCATAAAGATTCTCAATCAATCAATCAATCAAGACACTTATAAAGCGCACTACATACCCATTAGGGTCTCAAGGTCTACCGTAGTTTTGTGGGGAGGGTGTTACAGGTCTTGGCAGCGAGGTGGGAGAAGGATCTGCTGCCGGTGGTTGTTCTGCGGATGGCGAGGGCGAGGCCTGCGGAGCGGAGCGGGTGGGTGGGGGTGTAGACTCTGAGTCGTCTGTTGAGGTATGCTGGGACGGTGTTGTGGAGAGCTTTGTGCTCGTGGAGAGGGAGCTTGAAAGTGACCCTCTTGTTGACGGTTAGCCAGTGCAGGTCTCTCAGGTAGGGGGTGATGTTGCTGCAGTGGGGGATGTCGAGGATCAGGCATGCTGAGGCGTTCTGGATGCGTTGCAGCCGGCTTAGGAGCTTGGCCGACGTTCCTGCGTAGAGGGCGTTTGCGTAGTCCAGCCTGCTGGTGACGACGGCCTGGGTGACTGTTTTTCTCGTTTCGGTGGGGATCCACTTGAAGATCCTGCAGAGTATTCGGAGGGTGTTGAAGCAGGATGAGGAGATGGCATTGACCTGATTAGTCATGGAGAGGGTGGCGTTGAGGATGACCCCTAGGTTGCGTGCGTGGTCGGTGGGTGTTGGTGCTGTTCCCAGTGTTGTCGGCCACCAGGAGTCTTCCCAGACTGAGGGGGTGGAGCCAAAGATGAGTTCAGCTTCAGTCGGCTGTTCTTCATCCATTCAGCGTCGTTCTTCGTTCCTTTTTGGAGGTTGGTTTTGGCGATGTGAGGGTCTTTAATGAGGGAGATGATCAGCTGGGTGTCGTTGGTGTAGGAGATGATGTTGAGGTTGTGCTGTCGGGCGACGTGGGTGAGGGGTGCCATGTAGATGTTGAACAGCGTCCGGCTGAGGGAAGAGCCCTGTGGTACGCCGCAGATGATCTCAGTGGCTTTGGAATGGAAAGGGGAGAGGCGGACAATCTGAGTTCTGCCAAAGAGGAGCAATGTGGTCCAGTCCAGGGCCTTCTCTTGGATTCCGGCGTCGTGTAAGCGTGTTCGTAGTGTGTGGTGGCAGACCGTGTCGAAGGTGGCTGACAGGTCCAGGAGGATGAGGGCCGCTGTTTCTCTGTAGTCAAGAAGGGTCCTGATGTCATCGGTGGTGGCGATGAGGGCGGTTTCGGTGCTGTGGTTGCTGCGGAAACCGGACTGGGATGGGTCCAAGATGTTGTTCTCCTCGAGGTAGTGGGTCAGTTGTTTGTTAACGATTTTCCCGGTGACCTTCGCCGGGAAGGGATGCAGGGAGATGGGTCGGAAGTTCTTGAGGTCCTTGGCGTCCGCCTTGGATTTCTTGAGTAAGGCGTTGATCTGGGCGTGCTTCCAGCTCTCTGGGAAGGTTGCTGTCTCGAAGGAGATGTTGATTATTCTCCGGAGGTGGGGTGCAATGGCTGTGCTGGCTTTGTTGAATATGTGGTGAGGGCATGGGTCTAATGGTGATCAGGAATGAATGGTGTTCATGATTTGCTGGAGTCTTCGTCATTGACGCTAGTCCAGGATAGCTGGGGGTGGTGGTTGTCGGGGTGGTCGTGGCGCTGAAGTTGTCGTAAATGTCGGCAATCTCGTGGTGGAAGAAGGTGGCCAGTGAGTCGCACAGGTCTTGTGAAGGCAGGATATCGTTGGTGTTGGGGCTGGGGTTGGAGAGTTCCTTCACGATGTTGAAGAGCTCTTTGCTGTTATGTGCGTTGTTATCTAGGCGGTCCTTGAAGGAGGCCCTCTTGGCGGCTCTGATGAGTTGATGGTGTCCGCGGGTGGCGTTCTTGCGGCTGTGTAGCTGTCCGGTGATTGTTCGCGGAGCAAGTTCTTCTCCAATTTTCGGCATGTTCGTTTGGAGGCCTGGAGGTCTTTGGTGAACCAGGTGGCTTTCTTGCTGGTGCGGCTATTGGAGGTTGTCTTGAGCGGGGCGAGGGTGTTGGCGCAGTCGTCGATCCATTGTCTGAGGTTGCGGGCGGCGGTGTTGGGATCAGTGGAGTTGGCGGGCAGGTTCTGGATGAGGGTAGCGGTTAGCTGGTTGTCGGTGACTTTGCTCCAGCAGCATCAAGGCCTCTGTTGAGTGCATTGGTGCGTGGTGGGCTTCCTGAAGGTGAAGTGTATGCAGTGGTGGTCTGTCCAGTGGGGTTCAGTGGTGTGGTTGAAGGAGATGTGGGGGCTTTTGGTGAAGATGGGGTCGAGCGTGTGGCCGGTGGCGTGGGTGGGTGTTGTCACGAGCTATCTGAGTCCGAGGTTGGCGAGGTTGTAGATCAGGGTGGTGGAGTTGGCGTTGTTGTTGTTCTTGAGCTGGAAGTTCAGGTCTCCTAGGAGGATGTAGTCAGTGGAGGCGAAGGCGTGCGTGCTGATGTAGTCGGCGATGGAGTCGCTGAACTGCAGTCGGGGTCCAGGTGGTCTGTAGACGAGGGTTCCTCTGAGGGTGGTGTTGGGGTCGGTGTGGATCTGGAAGTGCATGTGTTCGGTGCTGCTGAGGGTGTCATTGGTGTTGGCCGAGACTCTGAGAGTGTTCCTGTGGACGATGGCGATTCCTCATCCTACTCAGTTGGAACGGTCTCTCCGGGTGATCTTGTAGCCTTCCGGGATGGCTATGGCGATGTCGGGTGCTGAGGAGGGGTTCAGCCAGGTCTCGGTCAGCAAGGCGATGTCCGGGGTGGTGGAGTCGAGAAGGTCCCTGAGTTCGACGGTGTGTTTGCGGGCAGAGCGGGTGTTGAGGAAGATGCAGTTGAGGTAGTTGGGTATCTTAGTTGGCGGTTTGGCTGGCCGGATGCTGGTGAAGCTGCAGCTCCGGCAGGTGAAGGGTCCTTGGGTGCATTTTGGAGTGGCCCGGTAGCAGGTGTGTTCTCGGCCGGTGTTGAGTGCGTGGAGGGTTCTGGCATTGTAGCTTAGTCGGGTGTTGTTGCATCTGGGGGTGCCAGGGGTTCTGGCGCTGGTCGCTGTCCAGGTGCGGACAGGGGCGTCTTCGGCGTGCCATAGATGGGGGGTGGGTGGGAGGTGCAGCTGGGAGGCGCGCTGCTCAACGTGCTGACCATGGACCCAACCTTCGAACCAACGCCCCCCACCACCACCCTCTGCACCTGGACCCCGGTCAGCACCGAAGACAACACCCGCCTGATGAACACCATCCACTCCAGCTCCGCTACCGACCCTTGACCACACCATATCTTCAACAAAGCCGACTCCATCTTCGCACCCCAACTCCGGAACATCATCAACAGCTCCTTCGCATCCGCCACCTTCCCGGAGAGTTGGAAACATGCCGAGCTGAGCGCCCTCCTGAAGAAACCCACCGCGGACCCCACGGACCTCAAGAACTTCCGCCCCATCTCATTCCTCCCCTTTCCAGCCAAAGTCATCGAGAAGACCGTCAACAGACAACTCTCCGCCTTCCTCAAGACCAACGGATCCCTCGACCCCTCACAGTCCGGGTCCTGAGCAAACCACAGCACCGAGACCGCCCTCATCGCAGCCACCGACGACATCAGGTCCCTGCTCGACAACGGAGAAACTGCTGCCCTCATCCTCCTGGACCTCTCAGCAGCCTTAATATTATTATTATATTTAATTTTATACAGCGCTCAGCTACCCGGAGGTTTCCCGGCGCTAAACAAAAGAGGGAGGACGGGGTAGTTGCAAAAAGACGGTCACTAGAAGGCATAGAGGGTCTATAGGTTAAATAACCAGGTCTTGAGGTCTCTGCGGAACCTTAGATAGCAGGATTCAGAGCGTAAGGAAAGAGGTAGGGCATTCCACAGGGAAGGACCAAGTAAGCGAATGAGCGGCCGCCCATCTGGCTCTCCTAATACGAGGCACCTGATATCTATGTTGGGTAGATGAACGAAGAGTCCGGGGGGACAATAGTGTTGAACCAGAGTGCTTAAATAAGAAGGGGCATTACCTGACTTGATACGGTGCATGATACAGAGGGCCTTAAATTTAGAGCGGTTTTCAATACGGAGCCAGTGTAGGCTACGCAGAAAAGCAGAAGTGGAAAAGGTTCTGGGGAGATTACAGAGTAATCGAACAGCCATGTTTTGAACCATCTGAAGTTTACGAGTCACCTCCTTGCATGCACCCAGAAAAAGAACATTCCCAGAGTCCAGCCGAGATGTAATTAACGCTTGGACTACGGTTTTCTGGGTGTCATGGGGAAGCATCCATATGATCTTTCTCAGCCACTTGATGATGGTAATACAGGTGGCAGAGACCTTGATCACATGTTGCCTCATCGACAGCTGATCATCAAATATGATGCCTAGGTTGCGAGCTGTCTTGGAGGGAACAGGTAGGGGACCCATTTGCTGTGGCCAATGGTGGGGACCCCAGAGTGTGGTATTGTGGCCAAACAAGAGAAGCTCGGTCTTATCCCCATTTAATTTTAATTTGTTGTCGTGCATCCAACTAGCTATGTTATTGAGACCAGAAAGAAGGGATGATGTAGTGGAGTTTTGACCTGTGGAAAGTGAATAGATGATCTGAGTATCATCGGCGTAAGAATAGATGGTAAGTCCGGCTTGCTCCGCAATGGTAGCTAGGGGTCTTACATACAAGTTGAAGAATAGTGGACTCAAGATAGAGCCCTGAGGGACGCCATGAGTGGAGTGATGGATTTTGGAAGCTGAGGAAGGGGAGAAAACTTAGAACGTGCGGTCAGATAGATAGCTGGTCACCCAACCGAGATCTGAGCCACTGATGCTGATGGACTTAATGGCAGTAAGAAGGATCGGCACTCAAATCCAGTAGGATGAGTGCCACAGTTTCCCCTCTGTCTACCTGGCACCGGATGGTCTCAGAGACCCCAAGGAGAGTAGACTCGGTAGAGAAGCCAGACCTAAAATCAGACTGAGACTGATGGGGAAAGTTGCCTGCTTCAATGTAAGTGGTGAGCAGTTTGTTAATGTGCTTTTCCAGAATTTTGGAGCAGACCGGAAGGAGTGAGATGGGGCGAAAATTAGCTGGATTATTGGGATCAGCATTAGCTTTCTTTAGTAGTGGCACAATCATTGCGTGCTTCCACGTACTCGGGACCTTTGCTTCTCTGAGTGAGGCATTAAGGAGTTCTAAAATTAAAGTGAATGCATGAAAATCAAGAGTTAGAAGGATTTGTGGGGGCATGGGATCCAAGGGGGAACCAGATTTAATGCAACCCAGGATATTCTGCAGAGAAGTGATAGTAAGAGGGTCCCATGCAGTCAGCTGAAGCGGGGAGGGCGGACACATTTGCGCATTTGTTTCTGATTCATACAAGGATGCAGACATGACTGTATGCCACCGCACCCTGATACAGCACCTCAGCAACACCGGAATCCAAGGAGCGACCCTGGAGTGGATCATCTCATTCCTCGACGGAAGAACCTTGAGAGTCCGCCTCCCCCCGTTCTGATCCTCGGCCACCGAAGTCATCTGCGGCGTCCCGCAAGGATCCTCACTCAGCCCCACCCTCTCAACATCTACATGAGCCCTCTCGCAGCCATTGCATGCCAAAACAACCTCAACATCATCTCCTACGCCGACGACACCCAGTTGATCCTCTCCCTCACCAACGACCCCGCCACCGCCAAAGCCAACCTCCAGGAAGAAATGAAAGACGTTGCAGAATGGATAAAGATCAGCCGTCTGAAACTGAACTCAGACAAGACGGAAATCCTCATCCTCGGACCATCTCCGTCTGCCTGGGACGACTCCTGGTGGCCCCCGCCCTGGGCACCGCACCCAAGCCAAAGGACCACGCACGCAACCTGGGCTTCATCCTGGACTCCTCCCTCACGATGACCAAGCAAGTCAATGCCGTCTTGTCATCCTGCTTCAACAACCTGTGCATGCTCCGAAAGATCTTCCGATGGATCCCCACCGAAACCAGGAAGACAGTCACCCTGGCCCTCGTCACCAGCCGTCTGGACTACGGGAACACCCTCTATGCTAGAACCACAGCCAAACTCCAGAAAAGACTCCAGCGCATTCAGAACGCCTCAACATGACTCATCCTGGACATCCCTCGCCACAGCCACATTTCTGCCCACCTGAAAGACCAGCACTGGCTCCCCGTCAACAAGAGAATCACGTTCAGACTCCTCACCCACGCACACAAGGCTCCCCACGACACGGGCCCGAAGTACCTCAACAGCCGACTCACATTCTACACACCCACCCGCCAGCTCCGTACCTCCAGCCTCGCCCCCGCCTCCGTCCCACGAATCCACAAATCCACCGTCGGAGGAAGATCCTTCTCCTACCTTGCAGCCAAGACATGGAACTCCCTCCCATTCACCTACGGCTGACCCTGGACCATCTCTCCTTCAGGAAACAACTCAAGACCTGGCTGTTCGAGCAGTAGCGACCCCCCCTCAGCGCCTTGAGGGTGAGTAGCACGCTATACAAATTCTGTTGATTGATTGATTGATTGATTGATTGGAGGAGGGAGCGGGGGGGCCAATGGGGGATGAGGGGGGTGGGCCGCAGGGGATGCCGCGATGGGAACCGGCAGGGGAGAAGAGAGGGCAAGAGAAGGGGGGTACAGCACACGAGGGGTACAGAAGGCAAAATTATCACAGAAACGGGGGCACAGAAGGCAAAAACGGGCATAGAATCAGGGGCACACGAGGGGAGCAGAAGGCAAAAAGGTCACAGAGTCATGGTCACACGAGGGGTACAGAAGGCAAAAAAGGACAACAAGCAGAGGGAGATGAACACAGAAGACCGGGGGCAGCGAGGGGGACAGCTGGCAAGGGCACAGAGACAGCAAGCAGAGGAGCGAACTTACCAGCAACAGCAGCGGGCAGGAGAACACAGGCGGAGCCGTGTGTTGGGGGAGCGACCTACCTGGCAAGGTCAAGGGTCGCTCTCCTCACAGCGCATCGGCCGCCATGTATGGGGAGGTGGGAGGGAGGAGAAGCTGGGAGGTGGGAGGCAGGGGGGGGCAAATGGGCAGTGAGGGGGCGGGGCCACAGGGGATGCAGCAGCAAGAACCGGGGGCAACCGGGAACGGAATCAGGGCACAGTAGGCAAAATGGGCGCAGGATCAGGGGCACACGAGAGGAACAGAGGCAAAAATGTCACAGAGTCAGGGGCACACGAGGGGTACAGAAGGCAAAATGGTTACACAAACAGGGGCACAGAAGGCGAAAACGGGCGTAGAATCAGGGGCACACGAGGGGAACAGAGGCAAAAATGTCACAGAGTCAGGGTCACACGAGGGGTACAGAAGGCAAAATGGTCACAGAAACAGGGTCACAGAAGGCAAAAATGGGCGTAGAATCAGGGGCACACGAGGGGAACAGAGGCAAAAAGGTCACAGAATCAGGGGCACACGAGGGGTACAGAAGGCAAAATGGTCATAGAAACGGGGGCACAGAAGGCAAAAACGGGCTTAGAATCAGGGGCACACGAGAGGAGCAGAAGGCAAAAAGGTCACAGAGTCATGGTCACACGAGGGGCACAGAAGGCAAAAACGAGCAACAAGCAGAGGGAGATGGACACAGAAGACCGGGGGCAGCGAGGGGGACAGCTGGCAAGGGCACAGAGACAGCAAGCAGAGGGGTGAACTTACCAGCAGCAGCAGCGGGCAGGAGAACACAGGCGGAGCTGTGTGGTGGGGGAGCCACCTACCTGGCAAGAAACTTGGGTATTCTGTTTGATGATCCACTAAATTTACCTGGTCAGTGTAACTCCCTGACTTCCTCATGTTTTTTTCTCATAAAGATGTTGTGTAAGGTCTTAACTTTTATTCCTCTAGGCCTTCGCAAAACGGTGGTAGTAGCACTGATCCTCTCAAGAAACGATTACTGCAATGTACTATTTCTTGGCATTGACAAAAGTCAAATACTAGAACTTAAAGCCTTGCAAAATGCTGCTGCTCGGCTGCTTCTCAACATTCCTAAATACCACCCCATTTCCAACAGTCTTAGGGAGCTCCATTAGCTCCTGGTCCAGAAGCGCATCGAATTACAGGCTATCTGCTTTGTGCACAAGGCACTTTATGGAGGAGGATCTCTGAGCTTTCATCAACTTTTTTGCTGTCATGTCCCGCCACGCGAACTGAGGTTGGCTAATAAAGGACTATTCTTGGTCCCTAAAATCCATAGAGCCAGATGGGGGGGGAGATAACCCTCTCTTACCATGCAGCCAAACTCTGGAACACAATTATTATCTCTATCAGGCTACAATATAACAGAGCTCTGTTCAGGAAGATGATCCAAACCTGTCTGCATTCCACTATATCTGTCTAATCTTTGCGTACCACATATACGTCACTACTCCTATTGCAGTTTCAGCGCCAAGACACCTCAGCAATAGTTGCGCTTTATAAATGCTTTCATTCATTAATTCAATCATGTACTATTTCATCACATTACATATGGTGATTGTTAGAATTGGGGGTCTCTAGTTGACAGAGGTAGGTACCTTTGACCAAGTAGGGCCCCTTGCTTCTAGTCAGGGAAATGGGGCTACACTCCTAAAATAACCACTGCTCACTCCCTTGGTAGCTTGGCACGAGCTAGCAGGCTTATCTCAGAGGCAGTGTGTAAAGCATTTGTAAACACATACAGTAATACAGTGAAACACTACAAATGGACACCACACCAGTTTAGAAAAATAAGTAATCTTTATCTAGACTGAACAAAAAGACCAAACAACAAAAATTCACAATGCAGTATTCAAGAATATGACTTTCAGATGGTAGAAATTGCTTAGTTCAATGTAGATGGTAAATGCATCACTTTACTCTGAAAGTACCTTGGATGCGTAACGCAATACAAACAAAAGGGTCGCAGGGAAGGTGATGTATCAGTTCCTTGCTTTGGGGGAGGTGAGGTGTTGGTTCCTTACTGCAGTGCAGGGGAGGTGATATGTTGGCCCCTTACCAGAGAGGAGGAAATGCGTTGGATTCTTACTGCGTTTCGGTTACTATGCGATGCGACAACTTGGATGCGATATGGGCATGCCAGGTGGCCGTGCGGCGAGATCGATGGTTTCTTGAGCCGCAACAGGCCCGCGACATGCTTCTCGGGTGATGCGACAGCAACTTCTGCTGCGGCGACACGCTTCTCCGGTGATGCAACACGCTCCTTTGGCGATGTGTGGTGCTTCCAGCTCCCAGCAAAAACACAGTCTCTAGAGGTCCTTGAACAACAGCAGGCACTTCTCTGCAGCTAGTATTCCCAGCAAGGAAATTCAGGGGGAGCAGGTGGTGAAGTCTTTGTGTCCTTGAGACTTCAGAACAGGAGGCAAGCTCAGCTTCAAGCCCTTGGAGATCTTCCTCAAGATAATTAAAGTCCAAACAAAGATCATTTTCCCCTTTCCTTGGCAATAAGTAACCACTGCAGGCCAACCCCTAACAATCACCAGCGCATGGGGTAGTCTCCGCTTTCAGCTTCCTTGCTTTCTCTCCTTTGCAAAGGGTTGTCTTGATTCACAGAAGTGATCTAAAGTTCTGGGGTCTGGGCCCTAATATTTATACTACTAAATCCTTTGTTCTCTGAAGGAAGAGAGTATCTGTACCCAGCCCAAACCATTTCTGTCCTACCTGGTGCAGCTTCCTGACAGGAGGTGGAGACAGCATTGTTGAAAATCAGACTTGGTCCAGGTAGCTGAAAAGAAATCTCCTCCCCCTACTCTCTACTCTACGTAGGCTCAGGTAAGTGAAAGGAAATCTCCTCTCCCTACTCTTCATTCAACCCAGGTCCTATTCATCCCAGCCCTGACTTATCAGACTGCTGCAGCCAAAGCCCTCTCCAGCCCCCTGTCACTCACAAACCGGGCATGGAATACACAAACCTAGCAGAGGCATACTGTTTGGTTAGGCAAGAAAATACCTACTTTCTAAAAGTGGTATTTTCAAACACAGAATGTAAAAATCACCCACACTAAAAAATGTATTTTACCATTTTGAGTTCAGGCATACTAAACTCGAATTTCAACCTTGTTCCCAGGGTCAGTTCGGATTATAAGATGTTATAATCAAACAGTCCATTCTGGCCTATGGGAACAGGTAGCCTTGCAATAGTGAAAAACAAAATTGGCTGTAATTCAATATCAGGACATGCCACACACATCAGGGCATGTCCGACCTTTTACATACAATGCACCCTGCCCTTAGGGGTACCCTGGGCCTACTTTAGGGGAAAAGGGAAGGTTTAGGGACTGTAAAGTGGGTGCACTGGCCAAGTTGACATGGCAGTCCCAGACTGCACACAGGCTCTGCAATGGCAGGCCTGAGACATATTTTACAAGCTGCTTCTGTGGGTGGCACAATCAGTGCTGCAAGCCCACCAGCAGCATTTGATTTACAGCCCCTGGGCACACATGGTGCACTGCACAAATAAATCAAATACTCCAATCAGGGAGTCACTAATCCATTACAACAATTTGCAATAGGGAGCACTTGCACTTTGTCACTGAACAGTAGTGGCAACGTGCCCAAAGCAGCAAGACCAGAAAAAACATAGCAAAAATACAGGAGGCAAAAGCAAAAATTTTTATGATTTTAATTAACTGAAAAAAAACCTCTTGAACCTCTTGAACTTGTCTAACGATGGTTGAGACGTTGGAGGTGCATGAGCACCCAGCAGTTGGAGGAGGGGCTATGCAGACAGCTGCAAGCTAGCTTCATGCTGGCTTGGTGTCTTCGCGTCATCCAGGGGGTCAGCCGTTGGCTGCTGGAACTAGTGAGAGTGAGGCTTAGCGGCACCCATATGCAAGGGACTTTGCGGACATACTGCCCCTGCATTTGGATTTGGAGGCTTTTCATTGTGAAAACTTTAAGGCGAGGTGAGCAGGATGAGGTGTGGTAGCAGCTCTTTTGTTGCCACCCATGGGTAGATGCAGTGTGTGATGGAGGCGGTTGGTCTATGTTCTGAGGCGGTCTGTCGCCCGCTGTGTGCTCCCCCACCTTTCGCCCTTTATTTTACTTGTTTGTCTGCCTTTTGTCACTTGTCACCTGCTGCACCCAGTACAATCTTGCCTAAATTGGAACTCTTATTCTATACTAACATTGTATGAAGTTCGCTTATGTTTTGGATTATTTCCATCAGAAGAGTTAGTGTTCCACGCATTGCAAGGACGAGGGTCCCAGGAACAACAAGGGTGCCGATAGTATAGCACGTACGTGTCCCACACCACAGCTTACTAACTGTTCCAATTTAGGGAGGGTGAGGCGGCGCTAGACTAATATTTAGGACACCGGCCCTAGTGACACAGTGACATGTATGTAGATATTTGCTCCTAGTCCTTGTTTCCTTGGATTTCATCTATTGCACTCTGCACCAGCCTACATCATCATGCGTTCAGGCAGAATACAGAGGGCTGGCTAGCCAACATAAAACAAAAAGGGAGTAGGATTAAAGCTTATAAGCAGGGTACACAGAGAGATGCGTTGTCTATCACCGTGACTGAGGACTGCAAAATTATAAATCAGCACGTCATCTCTACCAGATTTGTTTTTTTAACTCTTTTTTCCGATTTTTTCATAGTTACATAATGCAGGAATTGTGGTTCACTGTTATACAAAGATACATAACCTTTTAAACATAGTCACATGTTATTTCAATGATCTGTTGTTACGCTTCAGCTGTTGAAGTGTCCCAGCCTGCGCTTGGCTGGCGTCATGGTCTTCACTGCTTATTTCCTTACTTATTTACATTCCCATATCGGTTGAGACTCTCCAAGTTACGCCCCTCAGTAGCATATGTGAGCCATTCCAGTCAATTGGCAGTGGCGTGTCCCTAGAGATCAGTACCAAAGACATATAGCTCCCAGTCTAACGGCCGATTGCCATCACCCCACACCCTCTGGTACCAAGCCACTTGCCAATTGTGAGTTTGCTTTCTGTCTCCGAGATTCCACATATTTCCGGTAAGGGCTCCATATATCCTAAGGGTGAGACGAACTCGGCATGATGCTGGCATAAACCTTGCTGTGTATGTTACAGTATGCCAGACTACGCAGCTATCCCTGCAGGGTAGGAACAGTCCTGCGTCCCCATACTAAAGCTGTTTCTCACTTGGCCAGTAACAGACCTAGTCATGCAAACCTTCTGACTTTCTTGGGGAAGTTCACGCTGTATCCTAGCAGCGCCACTTCCGGCGTTGGGATGAGGGTTAGATTAAGCAGGGTACCTAGCACGTTGTTGTGTTTGTTCCCAGTAGGTCTACAATCTAGTACAGCTCCATGTAAAGCGTGCAAAGTCGGCGTGTGGGGCATTGCATTTCTGGCAGGTATGCAATCGGGAGGGGTCTAACCTGTGTGTTTTGGCCTGAGTACAGTAAATGCGACGCAGGAACTTGAAGTGTATCAGCTTGTGCCTGCTGTTGAGTGAGACCTTTCGTGTCACACCGCAGCATTTTTCCCATTGTTCATCTGCGATGTCTCTACCCAGGCCCGCTTCCCATTCCTTGCGTACCCTGTCGTCGCTTACCAGGAGTTGGCCTAGAGTTTCGAGATAAGATGTGCACTTGTTTCTCCCTCAATGATCAGTCTTAGTTGCGTGAAAGAGTCGGGCTCGAAAGGATAAGTGGCTCCCAGAGCTGAACGAATTCGCCATAGAATGAAATTGTCCATGAAGGGGATGTTCTGGAATCAGGCTTCCTCTGTCATGGAGAAGACGTGTCCCTCCGGATACAAGTCCCCCATTTTCGTGAAGTCAAACTTAGCTATGGTACGTTGTACCCGTTTTTCTCCTGTAATCAGTAACCAGGGAGGGTTAGGGAGGGGGAGGACAGATGAGTAAAGTGAGGAGGCGCCAGAAAGCCGCCACAGTTTATTCCACACCCAACTAGTGGTGGATACAGAATGTATGTTTTTTGGGTCTCTTCGTTCACCATTCGGTAGTAGAGTGGCCAACTTTTTGGGTAATACGAAGTCTGTCTCCTGGTGCAGATATGGAATCTGGGCGTCTGGATGGAACCATGCGTACTTGTAGCAACATTGGGCCACTAAGTAGTAAAATTGTAGGTCTGGGACTCCAAACCCCCCACTATTGTATGGAAGGGTCAAAACCTGCCAGCGAACCCCCACTCGTTTCCCTCCCCACACCAGTTTGATGAGGTGGGTGCGCAGCGTTAAAAAGAAATTGTTTGTGAGGGGTATAGGAATATTATTAAAAGATACAGAAATTTGGGTGGTACCACCATTTTAATGAGTGCAACTCAGCATTCCACTTGGGTCTCCAAGGCACATATTGCATGTCCATAATTCAGGCTGATGATCTAGGCCATGTCCAGGTGTATGTGTATGCCAAATATTAATCGAGTCTCTGCTCCACTCAAGAGGGAATCCGCAATCCCACAGAGTTGTTCTGATAGTTATGGGGAAGATTACTGATTTGTGCCAGTTAATACCTAGCCCTGAGAAACGGGTGAGTCTAAGTATTTCTCTGATTAGCGTTTCTAAGTTTACCTGAGGTTCTCTGACATAGAGGATGGTGTCATATGCGTAGAGCGATGCTAGTAGGGGGCCAGTATTGAACTGCAGTCCCCTATGTAAATTTCTCTCCTGGACGCGGTGAATTAAAGGGTCCATGGCTAGGATGAACAGGAGAGGAGATAGCGGGCATCCCTGCCGTGTACCACATGAGAGGGAGAAAGGTCCAGATAGGGTGCCATTCAAGCGAAGTCTAGCTGTTGGTTAGTTATACAATAAAGCAGTGATGGCAATGAACCCCATGGGCATGCCCATATGGTGCATCACTGAGATGAAAAAGGGCCATTACGTCGAATCAAAAAACTTTTCTGCTACTAAAAGTGTAGCAGCAGTGGGAAGATCAGGATCTATTCTATGGAATACTGAGAATAGCGTTCTTAAATTTAATGAGGTGGAGCGATGGGGGACGAAACCCGATTGAGCAGGTGAAATGATAAACTCCATCAGCTGGGAGAGGCGGTTAGCGATGGCCTTAGCCAGAATCTTATAGTCTAAGTTTAGAAGGGAGAGGGGTTTATAGGAGCTGCACTGGGAAGGGTCTTTAACCGGTTTGGGAAGAAGAATAATGACTGCCTCACGTAGCCTTGGGGGTAGGGTCTGTCTTTCAAAGTCCTTGGCATATACCTCAATCCGTTTCGGCACCAGCAAGTCTTTGTACACATTATAAAAGTCTCCTGTGAACCCGTCCAGGCCCGGACCAGATGAGCCTCACAGAGAATCTATGGCACCAAGGACAACTGCCTCCGATATGGGTTCAGCCAAGAAATCCTGCATACCCTTGTGTTTTCCTGCTTGATCTTGTGTAAGGACAGATAATGCTGTGCCTTCACGTTCAGTGACAAAAAGTGTAAAAGGTTTGCTGTAACATGGTGTCGCTAAAACTGGTGCTTGACAAAGAGCTTTTTTCAATTCATCGAATGCAAGTGTATGTTCCTGAATCCAAGGGAGGACAGTCGAAGTCGCTGCCTCCTGTGTTGTCAACTGTATGAGAGGTTTGGCTAGATATGCATACTGTGGAATCCATTGTCTGCAGTAAGAGGTGAGGCCAATGAAGGCCCGTACTTCCTTTTGTGTCTTCGGCTGTGGAAGATGTGCAATTAACTGAATGCGATCAGGTGTCAGCTGTCTACCCCTCTTGGACAGCAAGTGTCCAAGGTACACCACTTGCTGGGCACAGAATTGTAACTTTGAAGGGGACACTTTGTGCCCCTTTTCTGCCAGGAAGTATAATACTGTCAGTGATGCACGTTCACAATCCCGTTCTGTTCGTGCTGTGATCAAAAGATCGTCAACGTACTGGAGCAGTGCAGTGTCAGTAGGCATGTGAATGCTGTCTAGTTGTCTTTTCAATGCTTGACTGTAAATACTGGGACTTTCTGTGAACCCTTGAGGAGCCCTATTAAATTTGAAGCTGCGTCCATTTAAACAGAATTCGAAGAGGAATTGGCTCTCTGGATGGATTGGGACACTAAAGAAGGCGTTCTTGAGATCTATTACAGTAAAGAACGTCGCTTCGGAATCAATTGCAGTCAATAGTGAAGAAATGTCTGGGACCACTGGGTACTGCGGTATTATGCATTTGTTCAGTTCTCGGAGGTCAATCACTAGTCTGTAGACTGGTGGTGCATTTGGGTCAGTTTGTTTAAGAATCGGAATGATAGGAGAATTACATACATTGGAGTCAGTCTCTACAACCACTCCCTGTGCAATGAGTTTGTCAACAATTTTCAGTAATGCTACTACAGCATCAGGTGGTAACTTGTATTGTCGGATTCGTGGCAGTACAACTCCTTGCTTGAGTGTGACACGGTGTGGCGTAATGTGCATGTAACCTACATCAGTCGGACCTTGCGCCCATAAATGCTGTGGTACATTCTGGAGTCTGGGATCAAAATCTCTCAACACATAATGTCCTTTGAAATCACGTAAAAACAATCTCACTCCTTCCGGAGAACAACAAATCACTGCTCCTAGTTCTTTCAATGTCTTTATACCAAGCAAGTTTTCTGGACATGATTTAGTAAGTAACAAGTCTGTAGTACGGGACAATGGACCGACTCCTAGGGAAACTGGCTTTGACCCTTCGTTAACAATAGGCTTTCCTGAAAATCCCAGGGAAATATTCTGTGAGCCTGAGAGGGGTGCCCCTGGAACCTCGTCATGACTGATGGTAGTTCTGCTCGCCCCTGTGTCAATCAGAAATTTTCTGTCTTTTCCCAATACACGACTATGTACATAGGGACCCTCTTGATCTACAGGAACCTCAATAAGGGGCAAGCCAACCTCCCTCTCTAGGCTGTTTCATGAGTACTGTTGATATTCTGGATAGTCTGACTGTGCGTACTGATACATTTGTTGCGTGACATGTTGTGTGGCAGCTATGGGTTGGGGTACAGCTACTGTCTGTTGCGTGTTCTGTGGCGTTTGCGTGTTCTGCGGGATGTTATCCTGTCTAGGAGGATGTGGTCTTTCTTTCGTCTTGCCTGTAGCTATATTGTGTTTCAGGACAGCACATTCATTTATATAGTGACCTGGCTGTTTGCAGTAATTACAGTTCCCTTTGACAGGTGCCGTGCCCTTTTTATGGCCATCGGCTGGTACTGTTTGTGCAACTAATACTTTCATTTTCGTATCTTTCATGCGTCTCTTTTCGTGTTCCTGTTCCTCTCTAATTCTGTTCTGGTGGTACTGTAGCATTTGCAACATTTGGGAAGGGCTATTTGCTTGCCAGGTACTCTCAACCTTCAGTACTCTATTTTTTATCGGGGGTAAAGAATTCTCTACTAATTTGCTCACAAAAAGATGTGGGTACGATTCACTATTTGTCTTAAGGCCACTATTAATAGTAAAACATTTTTCGAATCTGGAATAAAAATCACTAGTGTCTTCATCTGGTTTCTGTTTGCAGGCTGAAATAGCATCCCAATCTTCCTTTTTAGTAATCAATAATCTCGGCAAGACCTGTATCAATAGTTCAGGTAGTGCCTTGGCTTTTTCCCCAAGACCAACACCAGGGCCTCGTGTTTTATCTTCGTCTTCCAATTCTGCCCAACTGATCTTTTTCTCTCCCACCTCCCAGTCTTTTTCTTAAAGCTTTTCATAAATGCCTGCTGGTAACAGTACTTTCAATAATTTAATGATGTCAGCATATGTGTAATCCCCTATGCGGAGAATGTCTTTCAATTCACGGTGGAACCCCCCCGGGTCTTTATCATGACAGGGCAGTAGTTTTTTCATTTCCAATATCTCTATTTTCGTCAAGGGTGTGTAAACGTATACTCGTTGAAGCTCACCCCCTGCAGTTCTAACGGGATGAACCTCTCGTAGGGGGTTCTGTCTGTCTATGTGGAAGGTCTTTCTTTCTCGGTGTGGGGCAGGAATCAAGTGCGTGGTCAGAAAAGTCAAGTACTTATGTCGTTGGTCGAGAATAACATTAATTTATTCAGTACCTAGGCCTCTCCATCTCGCTATGAGTAAATCGTCCAGTAATCTATACAAGGGACCTGGATCAGAATGCTGACTCTCGTACAATGTGATGAGATGTTGAACCATGTAAATACCAGCTAAACGCTGTTCTTCCGGAGGAAGGCTTAAAAATGTTTGCGCCACTATGTCGTCATTATATATGTTAGAATTACTGGCCCATTGAACTGCTGACCGGGCTAGTTCCTGTTCATGCATAGTGCAAAGTTCACCGCCCCCTACTCTTTTTCTCAGTGCATGTTCAGTAGCTTGGAATAGGTGTTCGAGGGAATATCTTTCTGGTATGTGAGAGAGGGAATGTTTACTGTAATCTAGGCCTTTAGGCCTGTCAAACTGTCTTGCCCTGCCTACGTAATTAATTTTATTTATTTCCTCTGTTTCTGTCTCTTCCTCATCTGTGACTACGTCATCCTCTTTCTCGGCTTGCTCTTTCTTGTGTATATTCAGAATTTCTTTACGAATTTTCCTGTACATACATTCTAGCTTTGACATTGTATCATGTTTACCAACAGCTATGTTGTTACTCCAAGTGATCATACCTTTAGTTACTTCTTTATCTGGCTGGTCTTGTTCCCTGATCAGGCAATTAATCAAAAATCGTAAAAGCATGCCTTGAATCTCCGCCTTTCTATTCGCCATGGCCTCATGTCCCTCCCCCGTTCTAATGAAGTGGTATATTCTGTCTAAATGTTCCTTCATGTCTGGTAAAGTGATCAAATAGTCTGCAACGCACTTAAACGTACTGAGTATATAAGCATTGGGCCTACACCGGGTACTGGATCATATATACAATTAGAAACCATTACAGTTTGTCTAAGAGGTGCTGTTGTCGTTTTTGGCGTTCGTTGTAGTGCTAATTCTCGTAGTGTTCGTGATGGTGGTGGTGTGTGCCATATGTCTCTAGTGGGTCCCCCTCCCGCTGCCCCTTGACTTGAGTCGCCTTGGCCTGAGTCGTCTTTCACTGTCAGTGATACTACTGGTGCGGGTTGATCTACGGGCGGTTGACTAAAAGGATTGTTTGGGTTGTTGACAGGAGGAGGAGGAGGAAAATCTGCATTAACGTAATCTGGAGCAGCATCTTCCAAATAGGAGGAAAGAAAAATGTCCGCTGCTGTCTGTTTATGACTATGTACTTTAGTCGGGATCAGTGGTGGCGGCAAGTTACTGGGTACTTCCGGGGTCACTTTAGGTAGTCCTTCGGCGAGGACGGGATACATGCCTTTAATAAGGGCATTTCTTTGTCTATCTACTTGTTCTGCCCTAACCCGTTCACCTTCTTCCTTTAACTCTTTTTCTTTGGCTTTTTCTGATGCTTCTCTACTTCTCTCTGCTTTGTGGATTTCTTTCTCTGTTCTCCTATGCGCTTCTTTACGCCACAACTCTATGGCATCTTTCTGGGATTGTCTAGCTTTCTTTTTCCACAGTGCTTCCTCTACTCTCATGATGCAATCAGCATCCCATGTCCCTGAGGCAGGCCATCTATGTTTCTCTTCCAGATCCTTCGTGTAATCTACCTATAAGTCTAAGAACAGTATGGCATCTAGCCCATGTTTTTGATACATAAAATGGCCAGGAGTGTCCCTAGGCGGGACGGGACTGCTTCTTCGAGAATCCCTTTCCTGGTCCCTATCTGACGTAATTTCGGAAACAGCGGCATCTCCGAACTAACTTGAACGAAAACACAATAAGCACAGGAATCGACTGAAAACAATCATTCACACCACGACATTAAAACATTAAAAACAGATACATCCTAACTAGTACATAGAAAAAACACAATCCTGAAAACTCGTTTACTTTATGCACTGCTAGAACAGTACAGCCATACCGGTCTCATAAAGAGACACGTCTTTACCGCATCCACCTAAATGGACACGTCTTTACCGGATCTGTGTACCCAGACCCGTCTTGACCGGGCTCAAATAAATGAACCCGTCTCTATGCGTTCCCAATAACGGTACTCACCGGGAAGCAAAACTGAAGGCCTCGGAAACTCGATACTGGACTGGACTGCTATGGCTTCTGGTACTGCTGCTGCTGCGCATGCGCCTCGGAACAGGTGGGCCTCGGGATACCTCGGACCTTGCTCTCTCAGCTTGGGCTCTGGTCGGGATGGTCCACAATCCTCACCGCCTCGTGTGGATGCCTGGTCGCAGTCTCCGTCTCCTCCGTGGGCCTGAGGGAGTTGGCAGGAAGTCCTGCGGTCGTGTACACTTGAAGTCCGTCACGGCTATAGAAGGGGTCAGGGGGCTGCACCTACATCGCCGGTGCGTGGGGAAGGGGACTCGTCCCTGTTCGGGCGCCAGATTAATGTGGTAAATAAGTTATTACCCTGTCATAATTTCTATACATTAATAAGGAATAAGGATAGCTCATATAATGAGAGGCAGAGACCGTGGTGTCCGGTTCAAAAGGGCTTTAATACAATGACTCGAGTCACTGGAGAATCGGGTTCCATCACCACTAAGGTTCAGGAAGGGTCGTCATCTAAATCTTTATTCACATAACACATTATATATAGTAAAACCATACAATTGCATTGAATAGAGAAGGCGGAGCGCTCCAGGCGGAGCAAGTGAAAGAGAGAGATAAGAACACATGGGCGTGAAAGAAGGTGTGCAAGGAGGCGTACATGTGGGTGTTCACTTGATGAGTCATAGGTGTGTCAGAGGTGGGTGGATGCATAGAGGAGGTCTGCAGGGTCAGCAGGAACCTTTACCCTACTTGTGCGCGCAAAACTGGTCATGACGTGAAATTGGCGTGTAACTGGGGAGAGCTGGGGGGAGCTGACTTTAGCACTAGTAGAGGAGTCTAGGATGTCAGAACGACCTGCACCTTTGGCACATCTGATATCTTGTGTTTGGAGGATGTATTGTCTGAAGTAAAGGTCTCTCGAGCAAAAGCTGTTCATCACTAAATGCTAGTGTGTGCATAGATATCTGAGATTATGGCGCCTTTAATATTGCACTGTTGGCATGATTTCAGGCACTTGGAGAAAATCCGATTCCCAGAGAGAAAGAGCTTTTGCAG